>NC_087062.1:26176865-26329928 GCF_963678635.1 Symsagittifera roscoffensis | reverse complement strand
TGTGTTTTCAGTTACACAGCGGATATGAACCGTTCCAAATCTAGTTTGGAAGCTTCAGCACGATCAACTGACAGAGATGTCATTTCAAGTTTACGAGCATTTGACAGCAAACCAACGAAACGAAATTGTGCGGAGTTGAATGAAATATTTGATATTTCATCAGGAAATGTAAAAAAAAGGTATATTCAGTTTTTTGCCGGAATGTTGAAAGTTGTTCTCAAATTCATTTGCTAGTTCATATTTCTTTTTTAGTCTTGTGTTCAGTATTTTTTAAACTACTCAAGGATCCATTGTTTGCATTGCTGGGGAAAAGCGATGCTTCAAAAAAGAGTTTTGTGAAATTTAGCAGGTCTACCAGTTTTACCTTGTTTGGAAGGTTTGAACCAATAATCGTTTTGCTGGCGTTCTATTCACCGGCGCAATTACAAATTTTTTGGGGCTGGTATGTCAAAAATGGAATTCGTCAAATAATAACACAGACAGTCAATATGGGTTTAAAGAGTGATTTAACATTCGGTAAAGTATCTTGCAAATTTAGATGAGTCGATGCTCCTTCCTTATTTTCATTTGTGACTTTACCCAATGTGTGTTGTCTGTTTACACAAACGAAGCGTAGTGTATTATTACGAAGAACTTTTTTTCTAACCTAAGTCGCAAATAAAAGCACTCATTTGGTGGCACGGCAAAGAGATTTCAAATGTTCGGTTCCGGTTGTATGAACACTTATCCTGCTCTCTTGTAGCCTGCAATTGGACCTAAATTTTTGCCTTGAAAAATCTTAACTGATAAGAAGGGGCATTTTGGGCCCATTTTCCGAGTACTTTTAATAGCAGAAAAGTGCATCAGTCTGGGTTACCTTATCACTGTGCGCCTCTTGGTTACCTTGTCACTGGTGCGCCTTTGGGTTACCAATCAGTCCTTATCGCTTCAAAATGAATGACAATTCACCAAACGAACGCAGCAAGCAGTCCCGTTTGAAGTCTTTCTCGGATTCCATTTTTTATCCTCATATTCCCGAACTTCTAAACCTAGACGCTGGTGACTTAGCAAGTGCTGCGAACAAAATGAAAAAGTCATATTTTGAGTGCCTCCTGCGTGAACCGAAAGCCCAAATGATTCTGATGCACTACAACCAACGCAACTCTTTCTCCCTCAATACATTTTTTTTACCGGTGTAAATTTCTCCCTCAATACATTTTTTTTACCGGTGTAATTGAGCTTCACGGAGTCCGATATCCAGACACGGCGGCGTGGCGCTTGCAATCAACCAGAACTTGATTCGTTCGCAAATTGACTTAGGCTTAGCCGATCACCCATTGAAGACTGGAATTATTGCGTGTCACGTACAAAATAAAAACGATGCTTTTATCGTCGCAGTGGCGTACAATCCACCTGCAAACAGTCAATATCGTTGGTCTACTGAGCAGTGGGGCTCGTTGTTAGCAAAATTGGTCGACATATCTCTCAGATTGGAAGCGCCTTTTTTTCTCCTCGGCGACTTCAATCTAACTGGCATTGACTGCAACTCAGCATACTTCCGACTTGTACGAACAATCGTCCAAAACTCTGGACTTAGTCTTCACTAACGATACAAATGTCCGCATTGATGCTTCAGTCGACGAACTACTTACAGAATCTTACTCTATTGATGGCACACGCTGCTGAGATCACTTTGCACTCTTGATGAAATTAATGTTCTGCGACAAGACCTATTCTAAACCCTAGAAAACCAGCTTTTTTTTTCAAAAGCGGATTACGATCAACTGGTACAGATGATCGAATCTGATCCGTTTACTGGCAACTGCTGGTCCAATCTAATTACTCTACTGTACGAATAGAAAACATAGTTGCAAATAAAATTGAAAGAAAGTGTTTCTGTTAAAACTCAGCTTCGCCTTAGCCTACCTCCTTGAATAATCTCAGAGACATCGTTCAAGCTCAAAAAACTAATAACTTTGAAAGCCTGACATACCACGTCTTCGACCGAGAAAACCAAGCATCCCGTCATATCCTTGGAAGCTGAAATTTCTCTGAATATGTCTGAAGACCAAGCATCATGTGAGACTATGCTTGACGATAAGCGAGACACCAGACACTTGTACAAATATTTTAGAAGAAGAAGAAAGAACACTTGAATTACTATACAATAAAAAGCCGAGGCATCAGTGTAGCAAAGTGTAAATAATAAAATTGGTTATAAATTCATTGGTTACATCAAACAAAAACAAAACATCAGAAAACAAGCAATAAACAAAACAAAAAAAAACAAAATCGGGTTCAGTTCGGAAATTGGTTGATTAAAGTATATGAAGTTTCGGATACTATAGAAAATTAAAGATTTAAGAATTAGGAACAAGCTGGTAATAAAACTTTACAAACAATTTTACAGATAGTCCAATTATACAACGTATATGCAGAGTATATACAGTTTCTCTTTCAAGCAATGTGTGAAAAATTAAACTGAATTAAAAAATATAGAACTAGCAAAAACGGTAATCACGCCACGTATTTGTATTAGTACATATAGGATTGTTTCTCAATTCACTCACGTAAAATTCTTTCAATTTTTTCTTGAATTCTGTTTTCGATTTTTCTAAATTGCGCAAAATTATGGGCAGTGAATTCCATTTTTTAGAAGTCAAATGAAAAAATGATTTTTGTAGAGAAGCAGTCGAACAATGTTTGTCAAAAATAATTTGTTTCGTTCTTTCGTTGAGCCTATAATTGGCAGTCGGTAGTCTCAGTGTATTTTCAAAAGCCTTCTTTTTGTTTGTAAGATATTGGTATAAGTATGTTATACACTTTAACTCAATTCTTTTCTCGATTCCAATGAACGATTTGCTAATGCGAAGAAGGGAAGAAGATTTAAAATTCGATCTGAAATATGTTCTTTTTAGCGCCCAGTTCAACTGTTTCTCCAGAGATAGCATCAAAGTAGCATTAATTTGTTGTAAAAAAATTGCTGAATAATCTAAATGTGATAAAACAAGACAATGAAGCAAGGCAACTAATGATAATGTCGGCAGTTGTTGTCCAATTGTATCAATAGTTTTAATCCCTTGGGCCATTTTTTGGAGAATTGTTTTGATTTGAGCATGAAAAGATAAACTTGAATCAAGAATTATGCCTAAATATTTGCATTCTGATTTTTTGGCTACATAATGCCCACTAATTACTAGTTTATCAGTATCCACATTTTTGCTATCATTTTTTTGACAAAATGTTATAAATTCCGATTTAGATGCATTCAGATTCAATTGGTTCTCTGCAAAAAATTCCGTTAGATTATTGAGTGATTTTTGCAATCGATTCAAAGCATCCTCAGAAATTATAGAAGAGGAAAAAACCATACAGTCGTCAGCATATTGAACTAAAGTACAACCCTCATATAATCGCTCTTGTATGTCATTAACATAAATATTGAACAACAACGGACCAAGTACCGTTCCTTGTGGAACACCTCGTTTTATTTCAATCCAGTCTGAAAAAATTCCATTGACGTTTACTCTTTGAATACGTTTGTTTAGGAAGCTAGCAATTAAAGCATTTGCTCCATTTGAAAAACCGAGAGAAAGCATTTTTTCAATTAAAACTTCATGCGAAATAGAATCAAAAGCCTTGGACAGATCTAATAAAGCTGCATGTACGATTTTTTTTGAATCTATTTGATTTCGAATACTTTCTGTCACATAAACAAGAGCATCTTGTGTTGAAATGTTTTTGCGAAATCCGAATTGAAATGGTGTCATTATTTGAAATTTGTCAAGATGTTCTGTTATTTGGGCATGTAAAATTTTTTCAAAAATTTTAGAAAAAGCACAAGTTATTGATATTGGCCGATAATTTTTTGCATCCATTGGGTCATCTTTTTTGAACAAAGGGGTTACGTTTGCTTTTTTCAGTTCGATCGGGAAAATGTTCTCATCTAAGCAAGTATTTATGACAAAAGTTAAATGTGGAACTATAACTGATTGACCGTCAATGATTGCCCAAGCAGGTACGGTACAAGGTCCGAGAGGTTTTCCAACATTGATTTTTCGAACTATATCAAAGCATTGCTTCACTGTAATGTGTTGAAAATGAAAAGATGCAGATTCAGAGGCAGATTTGTTGTAATTCGGAGGCTTTTTAGCGCCGAAAAATTCGCCTAAGTTTGAAAAAATATAATTTAAATGATTGGCAATTTTTTTGTCTTGGGTTATCATTTCATTGAAGGAATTTCGTAGAACTGTAATTCGATGGTTGCCAGAACATGTACCTCTAACTTGGTTAATATATTTCCATTTTTGTTGGATAGTGCTGAGAAGTGAAAAACAATTTTTTGAATGATCGAATTGTTTACTTCTAATCAATTTGCTCATTTGATTACGTAAAAACTGGTACTTTGACCAATTATCGCTTGTGCTTTGACTGCGATATGATCTGAGTGAATTCTGTTTCTTAGTCAACAATTGCTGACATTCTGAATCGAACCATTCCGTTTTCAACACGTTTTTTGGTTTAAAATTACGAACAAACTTTTTTTCGATAGGAGCATGTTGCTGTAGAGCACAAGAAATTAAATAAATCATCGTCGAGAACATGTTTTGTGCGTCTGTACATTGATATAAGAGATACCAAGGAAGAGCGGAGAGTGAATTGCAAAATTCATTTTTCTGATAATTTTTCTTATTGAAAGTCGTAATTATCCTCGGTAAAATTTTGCCGCATTTTATATCCGTCAAAATAAATGAAGCAAAATGGTCGGTTTTATAAGGTGTATCAAAACAAAACTCAATGCCGTTTGTTTCATAGTCACTGATTATGTAGTCGATATGAGTTTTTGTTGAGGAACTAATTCTGGTCTCATCGTTTGGACAAAAAACCTTCAATCCATATGGAATAATTATAGAATCTAAATTTTCTTTTTCTTTGCTATCCAGATAATTTATGTTATAATCACCCAAAAGCGTAATTTTATTAGAAACTGAAAAAGCATTATCTATGTTAAGCGTTAATTGTTCCAAAAAATCAATAAAGTTTGATCTGCTTGGGTTATAACACAAATTAACTAACATTTTTTCTTTACTCGAAATGTTAAATGTAGATTTGCACTCAACCCACACTGACTCATATTTTTCTTTATCAAATAAATTTAGATCAGGCCTCAATTTCGGAGCCAATTTGACTGGTATATATAACAAAACGCCACCGCCTTTCTTTTTTACCGCTGATTGCCTATCATATCTGAACATCGCATGCGTTCTAGGTTGGAAATTCCATAAATTGTCACTATCTTCTTTTTTAAGCCACGTTTCGGAAATTCCTATAATTGTGTTTTCGCCCATATCATCAAGAAATTTTTTCAATTGCATCCGTTTTCTAATAATACTTTGAAAATTCAAATGAACAAATTTAAGATTTGCACAATTTTTTGAGCAGATACCGTAGACTGTTTCAATGGTTTCGATAGGACCAGGGTTTTTTTCAACATCCCCACTTTGGGTCAGTAACAACGCGAAAAGGAAAAGATGAGTCAGTGTGGTAGCTCTCCGCTCATTTATCCCACATTTCGTTGATAATATCTTTTGCTGGCAGCTTAGATAGCCCCAGTAAACAATAGTTTTTTCTTTAGTTTCCATCTGAGCCTTGGAAATTAGAAAAATTGCACAAAACAACCAGAATTTAATATTCAGCATAATAGGTTAAATAAATTAAATAATCGCCAAAGTTTGCACCAAGAAAAAATGCGAAACTAGTATTTCCTAAAAAATTTTGCACCGTTTTGGAAAAATTGTAACATTTCTGCCGTTTTTGGATCTAAATTTGATGATTGTTGGGTTTGCTTCATTCTGGGGCGGGTTGTAATCTCACATGTGTTTGCATTAATATCAGAACCCCTAAAAGAATCTTGGTTATTTTCGCTTCGTTTGTTCTGATTTCTGCTCCGAGTTCCAATCTTGCTCCATTCGTTTTCAAATTTGTTTTCTGTAATTTTCGAATTGCCCGTGTTTTTAAAATTTTCTAGATCAAAAAATTTGTTTCCTCTTTCTTCCTCTTTCGTTGATACAGTTAAGTTTTCGATAATTCGTTTAAAATAAGTAACATTTTCGACTAAGTCTTTATACAGCTCGTATTTCAATTCGTCGTTCAGATTTCGGAAAGTTTCGAGGTCAAACATGTTGGCGATTAAAAGCGAAATTAAAAATAAGACATTAAAATGAACCGACTGATCGCTAGAAATTTAATTTGGTTGTGAAATTTGGGTTTGCCTTCTTTACGTCACTAAAGAAGGCAAACCCAATCGCGCCAACTGTGCAGCTCAAGGAAAAGCTTGAATCGGCACCCGCAGACCAAGCACATCTATTTAACAAAAACTTTCAGAGTGTCTTTTCCAATGGTTCGACTTTATCATTATATGAACCAAACAAGCATTCCAGTCGCTACATATCCGACTTTGACTAATCAGAGACCCGTGTCCTGAAGATCATATCTCACCGTGACATCACGAAATCTCGAGCTTCCGACAAACCCCACATGTTCTTTTTCACAGAGCACCTGGACTAGCGAAGTCACTGTCCACTCATTCCTACAAAATAAAACAAATTTGAATATTCCCGAACCAGAAGCAAATCGGCAACATGACCCCGATATACCAAAAAGTAAAATCGGTTGCTTGCTTAAAATTATAGCCCCGTTACTCTCTTGGACATAGTTAGTTTTCGAAAATTGCATTTTCGACGAGCTTTACTCATTTGCCACGCCCTACTTCATCCGAATCAGTTGGTTTCAGACTGAGGTGCTCCACAGCTGTTATCTTTTCTGAACTCTCTATATAAGGGATATCAAACTCCAAATACGTCGGTTAACGTCGTTCATCTCAATTTCAGCAAAGCAGTCGACAAGATAGAACATCAATATCTCCTCTCAAAATTGGAAAAAATTGGGGTCCGCGGTAGACTACTGAAGCTTTTAAAATCATACATCAGCAACCGACAACAGTATGCCTCTATAGGCAATGCTGCCTCGTGCCCACTCTTTGTTATTAGTGGGGTCCCCCAAGGATCACTGTTGGGTCCTCTTTTAATCCTGACTTACGTTCTAGATTTCTCAGCCGATTGCTCGTCAACCATTCATGTTCGCGGACGATGCCAAGTTGTTATCTATCCTTGAAAACTTATCGGATATTCAAAATGATTGTTCTTTCCGAATGGTCGCCTTGCAACTTGTTACCTTTCAACTTGGATAAGTGTCATCATCTCGTTTTTGGAAAGAGCTAGCCACGTACCCTAGTGCTGCTTGGTGCTCGCGAACTTCAACAATCAGAAAGTGAGTCTGATCTTGGGATCATTATCTGCAAAAATCTTTCATGGACGGAACACATTTGTCCTCGCTGCAACAAAGTACCAAATCTTACTTATTCATCAGTGCCAAATCTTTTGATAGTACCAAATATTACTTATTCATCAGTCGCCTGGCATGCTTCAAAAACAGATGCGCGTGTTCTTGAGGGCGATCAGCGCCTATGTTCAAAATGGATACTTGGTGTTTACGACCTACCATACAAGGACCGCCTACAACAATTGAGTATAGTTCCACTGTCCCTCAACATGAACATATGCCCCCTATTGATGCTTTCTAATATCCTTTCATCGAAGTACGACTACGATTGCAGTAACCACTTTAGAGTAGCCAGCAGATCATCAGAGAGTCAGCTTTTCCGCTTGCCCTTGATCTCCAAAGAACGTTGCCGCGACAGTTTTTGGTACAGAATGCCCAGACTTGCAGATTTCCTGCCAACCTGGGTCAAGTTCATGCAGCCTATGGGACTGAAATGCATACTTATCAAATTCTTTATACGGTACTTCCATATGCCCTGCGTTTTGAAGAAAAAACTTGGCAGTAATAAATGTCCATTTTTAGAAGTTTTGCACGTTTTCTTAGAGCTTTGTTCTTCAAAAACCAACCTCTGCTGGGTTTGATATTGATAATTCAATAAAACTATCATTGTTTTTAGATTTTCCTTGCGTAATCTGTCTTACATTGTTTTTTGTAGAAAAGATGATCTGGATTTCGGAAAAATTCTTTTTTAAATTTTATACTGGTTTTTTATAGAAGTTTTGTAACTATTCTCAAAAATTACTTGTTAAATCTGAAATTAAGGCTTCAAATTAAAAAATCAGGCGAGGAACTCTTCAATCTTGAAATCAGGGTGTGGAAAACAGATGCTATACTCATGGCTTACTAGAGAAAAGTTTATGGATATGCGAAAAGTCAAATTTTTGATCGGTTGTTAGAATCTTTTTTTATTTTTTTTTTCGAAAACTGCCCTGCCAAATCTTAGATAAAGACTTCAATTGAAAGAGCGAGTAGTAGTTTTCTTCTTTTCTTAAGCGGTTAATCCCGTAATCAAGCAGAGAAACACCAGGGTTTACTGTAAGTCCATTTTTTTTGAAAATTACGCATTCCCGTATCAGTACATTATGTGATTTAAAATATTAGAATAGGTAGATCCATAATTAGCTGATTCACTAGTTTACTTGCAAGAAAGCGTGGCGCAGATGGGAGGATGTGAGAATCCTAATCAAGAGGTCGGATATTCAAATCCGGAACATTAAAATAGAGATTTTTTGTTGTCGAATTTTTGTTGCATAACATTGGCAATTTGATGGAAACTGTAGCTTATCTATTGGTGGCTATGGCTAGTATTAGTTCAATTACAAGTGGTTGTAGAGCAGATGTTAGAACATGATACTTCTAATCTTAATATTTTTTTTCAAGTGTATTTTTAATCTTTTCCTTATTTAACTTTGTTTTGCCTGTTTAGTGCTCTTTTTTTTGCATTTTCCTCGCTTGTGTTTGCGAAGCGCTGCTTCGCCTCTGTAAATAATTAAACGCTTGTTCTATTCGAATGTTTCACAAACCGAGAGGTGCGGGGTTTAAGTTTAAACTTACCTAATTTTTTATTTTAAAAACCTTAATAGTAATAGTATATTCGTTTTCATGATGAAGAGAACCGACTCTATTTTTCATTACTCAACACATAGCAGTCAAAAAATCTTATCTTGGAAGAATACCTTGTTTTTTGTTTCTTGCAATTATGAAGATTCTTTTGCTATTTTTGCCCTTATTTGCGAAGTGCAGCTTCGCCCCTGTGTCTTTACATCATAAGTTAGCTAAGTTTCGTATATTCTCGATACAATTCAGGAGAAAGATGAATATGCCCACAATTGATGACAAGGAAGAAGAAGGTGAAGAAAAGCAGATCAATGCTACAGAATCATCTGCTGCTAGCAACAAGAGTTTCTGGCGAGACGCTGCTCTTCTGGCATCCTTGAGCACCTCACGGCAATGGCTCACAGAGGTAATTGTGTGTTTTCACCGATAAAAATAACCATCAGTGTTTCATGTATGGCAATTGGGAAAACGAAAGATCTGAAAAAGCCGAAACTAGGACAATTATGATGGTATTAACGACAGCTTGGTGTTTAGTGCAAGTAATGACAATGCCTGATAAAGGGCGCGGATCTAATAATTCAATTTGAATGAACAAAGAGCTTCTGAGTTAGCTGGCGTTTAGGTTGAGTGGCTGTAAGAAATGTAGATTTCCTGAAGCTAAGGCTTCGATTGTTGCAGTCGTGTTGTTGCAACCGCCGCAATAATCATCCTAATGACTGGGGTTGTTTTAATCCAGGAAATGAACAAGACGGTTTCTGCTTCGATGGATAATCACGGTTTCATCAACCCAGACGGAAACAATGCTGCAACACTATCCAGGTGTACCACGCCGGACTCAGTGCCTGGAAGCGACCTCTCCAACAGCTCCACTTTCCAAAAGAGCGGGCTCTCTAACTCGATTGGTGGATTGGACAGTCGTCCCCCTTCCCTGGTGAATTACGCGTTGAATCATCAGGTATGGCAGTGAAATTTGATATACACAATGATAGATGAAGATATCATGTAAATGGTAAGTTCATAGACTTCGAGATGCCGCAATCAGTTAGGTGAAACATCTATTATAAACATTGTAGCCTTATTTGCTAGACGCTGCTATCCCGGTGCTTATTAGATTTTTACATGAGCTCACCGTCATCGATCAATTGTGAAGCTTTATAGCTCTTCCTTTTAGGTGCCGTACGGCACAGGGCAACAGTCACATTCCATATCCAGCAACAGTTTCATTACAGCGCCCTATTACGTGCAGCCGATCAAAGTGATTTTGAGAGAGGTGTCGACCAATACGGACAGTGACTGGAACGAAACTAGTGGGTCAGAAAAAGACACAGTAAGCTTCATGTTAATTTTTTTTCTATTAAAAAGTATCAATAGTATAGGCGCGTATTTAAATCGATTAGAAAGGAATTCGCTTAAAGCTTATTTAGGTCGTGTGATTTTCAAGAGAAAGTTTTTCTCCGTTGCGCGAGAAAGTATACTTGTAATCGGGAACTAGAATTTTTCCGTGAACATCTTACAAATCGCAGAAATTGAACCTTGCTTTATTATAAAAGGTCAAAATCTTCCAGGACTCTCTTAATTAGTCTAGGAGTAAAGCACGCACCTTCGATTTACAAAGTCTAGGGTTCGAGTCCCAGCTGGACCTAATGCGTGGAATTTGAAATGTTTTTCTTTTTGGAAAAATTCAATAGTCGGATTATCGTTGTCTTAAATGTTTTAGAGTTGATGAGCGTAGTTTTTTTCCACGCAAAATCAAGTTTCACAAATAATCATCGGACTGGGTTGAGTGGTATATCATAAAGCCCTTACAGTCGTGATTCGAGACACATAAAAAAATTCGATACATTTTCCCCCGTGTCGAGAAAAACGGGCTTTAAATTTTTTGTCTTGTTTCCAGCGAATAAAGCGAGCGAGCAGTTTTATGTTAACTGCTTAAAAGATTAAAATAGCTTAATGTAAAACGTAAAAACTTAATTTACTTGAGTAACGTTAGTTTACTTTGAGTTTTTAAGGCGCCTTTTTGGAATCAAAAGTTTCAAAAATTTAAAAAACTGCAAAACTTAAAAAATTTTGAGTTTTTCTTTTTTCAAGTAACTTTTCTAAAAATAGTTTGTTTTTCAATTTGCTTATTTTACTATGGCTGTCGAATATACCTAATCTCCAGGTTTTTCTTCAACTCCTTTTATCACACCACGCTGGAAAAAACGTCGATATTTTGAAAAAAAAACTTTTTTTAAGACTATGGTCGGAACATTCTGTGCCACTTGCATAGTAACCGGCTATCCTTGTTTTATTTTATTTTTAGGAAAGTCTTAAGGTTTGTTCAGGCTCAATTTTATTTTTTTGTGGCTTGACTTTGATTTCGTACTAAGGTTAATTAATTTCCTTGTTAAAAGGAAGGCTAATTCCACCATCGAACTTTAGTTTTGAAAGTACAATTTAATTTTCAGTTTTCCCAGCGAATTGAAAAATGTACCTATCGATCCAGTTTTCTCAAATTGGGTCAATTTTATTGAGAAAGTAGCAGTCATAGAAATGTTCTAGAAATTCAAAGAACTTTTAGCCTTATATATTTTTTGAAATTCGAAAGTTGAGTTTTTTTTTCTAAAAACAAGTTGGTATTTTTTTTCTGTTTAATTGCGTTGATTGACTCTTTTCCAACTGTCTGTTGGATATGTTTTTTTGACATCTATTTTTATTTGTTTATTTTATAGTGTTGTTTCAGGTGAGACAGTTTAACAGGAAAGATTTTGAGCGAGACCAGGAATTTGAAAATGAGCGAGTGCGAAGATTAATGGGATTGGATGACGAGATAACAGCTGGTAAGTTTGAGGTTTTGTTCATCGGGTTCGTTACAGCATATCAATAGGATGTGTACAAATTTCTGACCTTAATCAAAGTTTTAGTGACTAAGGTGAACAAAAGTTTGCTTGGGTCCACCTCCTCGTTCAAACCTGCCCAGACAACCGAGACTAAAACCGCTGATGATGCACCTATTTCTTCAACAGTTTCATTTGCTGCCGTTTTTGCGAGCTCAGCTTCGAATTCAAACAGCGCAACAACGACAACAGGAATTCAGAACACCCACAATAGTCAAACTATGATGTCATCAGTAACTGGTAAGATCGCCACGGGTGTACCAAGTTTCACGTCTGCTCCGTTGATTCAGAATACTGCTTTCGGAATGTCAAAAGACGGAGGTTGCTCAGCAGTTGCGCTGCCCAAACCAGCTGAGAGTTTGCCGGAAGCGCCAAAAACAAACGGAACAGTAAGCGAAACTGCGAACAAACCTTCGATAAATTTCTCAAATCAACCTGTATCAGCAGCTTCTGAACCTGCGAAGTCAGTCACAACTTCATCTTCACTTTTCGGAAGCATCAATTTCAATTCGTCGGTTGTTCCTCCAAAAACAAGCGCGGTTCCTAGTTTCAACTTTGGAGCAAAACTAACGGAAAGTACACAACAATCTTCGAACATGTCATCCGCTGCTCCGTCGATTCCCTCCTTTTCCTTCACGCCACAGTTCAGTACATCAGCTTCATCGCTAACTGGATCTGGTTTATCGACATTTAAATTCGGAGCTCCCAATACAGATCAATCCAGCCCTTCTACAAACTCAACTACAGCAGCGTCTGTTAAACCAGCTTCTTTTGCATTTTCAAGTCCAGCTGTAGCCAGCTCAGTAGCACCAAACGTATCGTCGGCAGGGCCCATGGCAAACTTCAAGTTCAGTCCGTCGACTAATAACAACGCTGTGAATACTATGAGTTTCGGTACGTTTGCAAATCCAACTGGTCCAAAGGCCGAAGACCAGAAGTCGGGAAATTTTTCGT
The DNA here is from genome assembly GCF_963678635.1 of Symsagittifera roscoffensis. NCBI lineage: Eukaryota > Metazoa > Xenacoelomorpha > Acoela > Convolutidae > Symsagittifera > Symsagittifera roscoffensis. Next base: position 26,317,161 of record NC_087062.1, on the reverse strand, counting down.
TAACACCATCTACGCAAGCAAGTGCCTCTACAGGACCATCCGCCAGCAGTTTTACAGGAAGTTCGCTTTTTGGAAGTAATGCACCTGCAAGTTTGCAACCTTCGTCAGGATCGAATATGTTCGGTCAATTAACGAAGTCAACAACGGGATCTTTGACATTACCGGGTACTGCTGCTTCAGGAACAAACTTATTTAACCATGGTGTCAGTACCTCGGTGGCATCAACAGTGTCAACTGCGTCAATATTTGGTTCGGGATCCGTAACGTCCGCGACTGCGACTCCTTTCCAGTCAAATTTCTCGTTTTCATCGACACCTTCCAAGAGCACAGCTCCTGCTACTGATGGCACTGTTTCGAATCTCTTTGGCGCTCCTTCGAAGCCTGCTGCAACAAGTGCGGCTCCTACTGCAGTGATTGCTCCTATATTTGGAGCTGGGTTCCCGGCTGCTGCTAGTGCACAGCCTGCAGCTGGTGCAACTGCTCCTTTTGGAGGACACTCTATGTTCACTGGTGCCTTCTACTCGTCGAGTCAAAGTTCGGCTACTAGTATGTTCAAATTTGGTGGTCTGTCAACCACTGCATCAAATACCAGTGGTACATTCACTTTTGGAGGTAATAACAACCACTCAAGTTCTCAAAATGCAGCCCCTGCTTTGTTTGGCGCCGGAGGAACAGCAAACTCAACTTTTGGTTCCTTTCAACAGAAGACGACACAATCATCTATTGCTACACCTTTTGGAGGCAACTCAGCAGCAGCGTCAAATAATTCATCACAAGTTTCTACTATGTTTGGAGGAGTATCTTCGACGACTTCCGCATCGCCTGGCATTTCCAATATTTTTGGAGGCATTAATGGTACAAGCAACGCCCCAGTTCAAACCTTTGGCTCACAGAACATTTTCGGATCAAATTCAGCCAGTAAATCCAGTGCTCCTTCATTCGGGGGTAGCAGCGCGACCACAACTTTCCCAAACACGGGCTCAAACCCGACATCATCCCTATTTGGAAACTCAGGTGCCAGCAATACTCAGACACCTGTTTTTGGACAAAGTGAGTTGAATTTGTTTTTTTTATTTTTCAACGAAATTTCTAGTCATTAGTATGTTTCTTTAAAATTGCGAACTGTTTTTTAGGTTCCTTGGAAAGTATTTCGTCTGGAACTGCAGCACCCAGTGCTCCTTCATTTACATTTGGACAAGGTGCGAACAGTAATCAGCCTGCGCCAGCATTCAATTTTGGTTAGTGCTGAAAAGGTTGAATGATCGCATGCCTATATGTTGCCGTTGAAATTAGATGTTTTAGATGATCAATTGTCTATATACCAAACTTGAATAGGAGTTCCTGATTTTCAGCTTGTTCTGACCTCCCTATGAATGGGAAGGGTTAATGACCCAAGTGATTTTTTTCTAGGCATTTTCAGGTACTTCTAACAAGGATCTCGGGGTAATCGTCCACGGAAGGATCATTTCAACACCCTTTAAGTCATCATTCGGATTCCGAATATATATTTTGAAAGTCTTTGTCGAGAAGTGTTTTGTTTTTAAGAGAGTCGATGAACGCCGGAATGGGATTCGTTTCAATTTATTTTAAATTTTAAAGCCTAATTTGATCTCTTTCGTGCTGTTCATGAAGTTGCTAAAAATGTCTCAAGATGTTTTGAGATATATGTGAGACTTGAAGATTTTGTGCTGATGGCATAACAACCGTCTAATCTTGTTAGAGTCGTTGACCGTAGTTCAGACTCTAATATAGGTCGCGATGTTTTTTTATCAGGAAAAGTCAAAATTTGTTTAGGCTCAAATTTAGTTTTTCGCGGTTTGATTTTGAATTTCTTTTTAAGTTCAGTTCATTTCCTTTGCTAAAAGAAGGCAAACTCCGCAATCAAACAAAGGAATTGTAAAGGTCACGAAAAACGTGATCGACTTCTAATTTCCAAAATGGAAATTAATTATCACATTTCCCAGCCAAATGAAAACTTTACCTATTGATCCCAGTTCTCTCTTATGAAAAAAATATTCAATCATATACTCTTCTAGCAATCAAAGAGCTGGCATCTGTTTCTTGGAAATTCGAAAGAAGAGAGTTTTTTATGTTTACTTGCGTTCATTGGCTCTTTTCCAACTGTCTGTTGGCTGTATGTACTGACGACTCGAAGAGTCGTGAAGAAAATCTGGAGGCTAAAAAATCTGAGATCGTAAAGATCGACGGCCTCATTAAGGCTTATTCCAGCATTTTTTTAAGGAGTTGCTGATCATCGTTCAGACTCTTATATAGGTCGTGATGATTTTTTCTTAATTTTTTTGAAGAAAAGTCTTGAAATTTGTTCAGGGCCAAATTTACTTTTTCTTCGCGTTTTGATTTTGATTAATTTGTAAGTTCTGATAATTTTATTTCTTAAAAGAAAGGGAAAGTCCACTATTGAACAGAAAAAGTGTAAAGGTGACGAAGAACGTCATTGATTTTAATTTTGAAAGTGGAATATAATATTCCTGATTTCCCAGCGAATTAAAAAAATTTAGCTATTGATCCAGTTTTGTCCAAGTAAGTTGCTTTTATCAAAAAAGTGTCAATCATTATTTAGTCTAGAAATCAGCGAGCTTCAAGAACACTGTTTTCGAATTTTAAAATTTTTTCAAAAAAACAAGTCAGTGTTTTTTGTTCATTTGAGCTCCTTGATTGTTTTCCAACTGTCTGTTGGCTATGATTGCTAATTTCAATCATATTCATGGTGCCCATCTGGTCGATAATTACCGAACAGTCGGTAGTGGTCAGTATTTATATTTGGTCGGTATTTTAAAAAATCGTTAATTATGATACTGTTTCGTGGTTTTTCCTTGGTACGATTTTAGAACATGCTTTTTTGGCTGAACGACTCTTAAGTTTTTAAGGAGACTATGTTCTGTTTTTTAGGGGGAAAAACGCATTTATTTAGTCAGAATTTTGTCAAAAAGTGCCTAAAACGCTGATAGTTTTTTTGAGCAAATGTCAGGTCGGTTTTTTTCCGAAAATTGGTTGGTCACCCTGATCCTATCTCGCTACGCTGAAAAAGAAAAATGCAAAACAAAAAAGGATAGCCGGTTACTGTGCAGGTAGCAGAGAGTGTTCCGACCATAGTCTAAAAAAACACAACACAATTTTTTTCAAATTATTGTCGTTTTTTTTGGCGTGGTGTGATAAAAGGAGCTGAACAAAAAACTGGTATATTCGACAGTAATAGTCAAATGAGCTCATTGAAAAGCAATTTTTGTGGAAAGAGTAATGGAAAAATGGAAAAAAATAAATAAAAAGAAAATTTTATTGCAGTTTTTTTTGAAGATTTTGATTCCAAAACGGAGCTAAAATGCTCAAAAAAAAACTAACGTTCACCTTTTAACCTTTTAAATTAAGCTATTAATACAGTAGAGCTATTTCTTGTCGAATTAGCACAGAATGCGCCGACCAAAATCTTTAAGTGTCAATGAAAGTAGTCGGAAGTAATCAGTTATGTAGGAAGTGTATTTTTTTCAGGAATAAGTTTTCAAGTTGCCTACGCTGAAATAATAAGTTCCCGATTTGAATTTTGATTTCTTCAATAATTCAAATTTATTTGCTTTCAGACTACAAAATTCTTTTTTTTTTCAGAATTCCCAGCGGCATAGAAATTATCTTTCGACCCAGTTGTGTGTAATTGGGTTAGTCTAAAGAGAAGTGCCAATCATGAACGTTCTTAAGAGTTTTAACGTGATGTTTTTTTTCTCCGAAAACGAAATTTGAAAAAAATGTCAATTGCTTTTTGAATTGCCCTTGCGATAAGCAAGGGCATTGCAATCGGGTACTAGACTTTCCCGCAATTAACTTTTTTCACAGAATGGTCAAATTAGAATTGTTCATTTGGGTTCAATTCATATTGAATTCAAGTTTTTTTGCGTCTCCGGCTCACTTGGCCTGGAGGTTACGAATACGCCTGAAATGGCAATGGTCCTGGGTTCGAAATCTGTTTAATTGTTTCTGACTTAGCAGTTTGCTGCTTGTATATCGCAAATGGTGCGAAGCACAACTTCGCCTCTGTGTGAAAGTTTTTAAATTGTAAATGGACGCAATGAAGAAACTTATTTAGCTTGATTTTGTTCAGGTAGACTTTTTGTGTTTTGACTTCTGAGTTTTTCAGAGCAATTCAATTTCATTTTTTAAAAGGAAGGCCAATTACGCTCTCTGATTAAAAAATATACATGGCGCGAAAAAAGATTTCCTGCGGAAAAAATTACCCATTGAACCAGTTTTTTGTAATTGGGAAGTATGAAAAAGGTGCCGGTCAGAAACGATTCTTGAAGTTGAAGAGCTTCAACGTTATGAGTTTTTTTTCAAGAAAATTCGAACGTTGAAAAAGTTCAAAAAATTGTTTAATATAGATTTTGTATATTCCTTGTTCATTGGCACTTTTACAACTTTTGGCTGACTATTTTTTGAACTCGAACCTTGGCAAATAGGGTTTTACGTATGATATCACACTTGGCAGCTTACGAGGTTTTCTTGACGTGGCTAAGGTGGAAAACACACCTTACCACCTAGGTCAACAAGTAGAACATTTAATTGCCCACTTTTTTAGCCAAGAGATCAGCAGCGAGCGGCGAATAGAGATGTGATTAAAATTTGAATTCTTCTATTTAGGTGCCGCAAATGCGGGTGCAATGACGTTTGGGGGAGGATCTAGTAACGTAGCTACTACCCAACAACCAGGAATGGCTGCAACAGGACCCGCTGCTTTTTCAATAGGTCAAACAGTCGCGAACGATTCCATATTGCCGAATAGAAGAATACGAACGGCAACCAGGAAAACGACGAAGCCGGGAAGCAAAAGATAGACAAAAGATCAACAACAATTTATATACAGTTTATTCAAATTAATATTTTATGACTGCCTGTTATTTTGTATTATTTGCTCCTTTCATCTGTGGTTTCAGGACACTTTATTTTGGTACGATAAATTATTCTCTGCTATGCAGTTTGCTGTTTTGGTGCTCTATTTAGACTTTTTTTCGATATTTTGTGTTTTGCTGACTGCTGTTTTTGATCTTTTGAGATTATGCTGAGTTGTACGATAATGAACTTTTAACATTTAATAGTACGAAAAATTAATTAGGTTAACAAAACGTTTTGAAAAATAAACTTGATGGATTGGAAAATGATTTAGCTGTTCGAGTCGTTTAATTTTTTGTGCCTTGCTGATATTCTTGAAAAATTTGGAATCAAATTAACAACCCTAAGAATGGTTTCTTGAAAATGAATAGAGATTATTTTTGAAAGACAAACTCGTCGCTAGAACTAATGTTTTTTCTTAGGGTTGCCATTCAATAGCTCGAAATTGCTGGCCAAAGCTCATATCCAAAATGTTCGAGCTGGATGAACCGCTCAGGATGACTCAAGCAATCGTTAATTATATTTCATAAAATGTTCAGGCCCCCAAAAATGGGATTAAACTCTGTCTAATGGATCAGTTTGGGCTAAAATTGCAGAAGATATGATTTGATAGAGAAGCTCGGTTCGACATTTTATAGTGTTAATTTATCTGATCTCATCAAGTGTTTTTACCACTGATTCATTGGCTTTTATGGGTGGGTGTTTGGGTAAAGTAGGGGGCTTGCCATTTGCTTAGAACGGCGATGTGTTCATCCATGTTCGGTTTACCGGAGGTCTTAATTTTCATCTCTGTGCTGATATTGTTCGCCCATTTGTTATTTTTCCTTTCCAGGACTTTTTCACACTGTTCAATGAGTTTGCATATGTGCAGACTCAGTTAGTGTTGATGTGCTTGTTGTGCTCACTGCGCCTTCCTTTTTTGATATGATTGAATTTTGACCTGAAGATGCAAATTTATTTTTTCTGCTGAAGTTTTTATAGTAAGCTTCACTAGCGGCTAATAGATTAAGCTTCAATGAAAAAGAAGGGAAATGTTTTGAATGGCTATTCAAATTGATGATATAGATTGTATCGTTGAAACTCCTGTCTTAATTTGAAGCCATAAGTTGAAAAAATTGAGTGACGTGCTTTTAAATTTACCGAACAGTTCAAAGTCACAAATCGATGCTTTAGCATATCTCAAGACCTAGCGCGCTTGAAAATTCTGCACTGGTAGCTCGATGAAACAATACACTAGATAGCACAAAGTTTGTGATTGCATTAATTTTGCGTTGTTAAATCGGAGCATAACGGATAATCAAGCTACTAAAAGTAGCTATTTTAGTTTAGCAACTCTTAATAGCTTTATTATCCGTGCGATAAGTAAGGGTTTTGCCACCGATTAGTAACTTTTCCCACCGTAATTAACTTTGTTATCAGCATGCCTTGAAATAGAATTCCGGGATATCTTGTTGAATTTTTCCAGACAAAGCATGTGAAATTTTGACAGATAAAATTTTTCGACTATTTTGTTTAAAATACATTGGACTATTTTTCAGTAGCATTATGTTCCAAATACCCTTGTTTTTCTTCAACACATGTTTTACAACTGGTATTCAGGTCACTTTGTTTTTGTACATCAAGTTCTTAGCTGAAGTTTCTCTTCGGATTTTTTATTTGCTTAACCATAAAATATCTCTTAAAAGCTGAATACGTGTTTTTAACCACTGTTGACGCACGCGAGTAGTGGAATTTTCAAAGCTTTTCGGATCAACATTTTTTTACTCCAAAATTTTTCTTTGGTTTAATGGACGCGCTACCAAGTTGTGTTGGCAAATTTAACGCATCCAAACTGTTCTCAGTGTTGATTATGCTTGAAATTAGACACCATTATCAAATCAGAATATAGACGTGTTTCCATGTAAACAAGTTGTCGAACATAATCCGCGAATCCTTTCGATTGTTTGCTATTTTAATTTAATTTCCCGGTCTTCTGTGGAACACTTGTTATCAGTTTTAGTGCATCCAGGACCTTTTTTTTGCAAAATTTGGCAAGTTTTCGTTCGGTAAAAATTTCGGTTCATTGTTTATCTACTAATTTTTTCTTGTTCTCATCATTGAACATCATTCGAGGCATTATATGACATTTTTGGGTATGAAACTTTTTCGTATATTTTTCAATGTTTGAATCAACTTAATGTTTTGCGTCTCATTTTATGTTCGTTCGCTAGATTGCAATGCTTTGTTTGTATCGAAATGGATGTGATGCTCCGGTTCACCTCTGTGTATAAATTCTATTTTTTTCTTAAACTGCTTTTCAAAATGTAAATTTTCCATGCAAAATACCTTTAGCGAAAGTATATTTCAAAATTATATTGTCAAAATATATTGTCTCCGTTTGTTGGCTAGCTTTGCACGCTATTTTATTTTGTAATTTCTGTCACTATTTGGAGTTTGGTATAAAAGTTTGATGTTTTGGCCGCAGAATTTGGGTCTTCGAGTATTTAACTTTGTGATAAGCAATTACGGGTATTGCAATCGGGTTCTGAACTTGTAGTCATCGTCATCTCAACTTTCGTCAACGAACAGACAGATGGAGAACTGACAATTTTTGAGCATGACTGCATTTTAAATGCCCGTTCTATTCTATTATTTTTTCATAATGGTTGTAATTTAATGAACTACGATTTTAGAATATCCGTTTTTTTGTTAGTCTTTTCTCTTTTTCCCTTTATTAGGCTTAAAAGGTTTCGGCTGATAATTAATTGGCTTAGATGCCTGTTTTTAGGTCGGTTAAGGAGCCAAATAGTTTTACCTTAATGTTTTGAGGGGACGTTCTTAAGTTTTCTCTAATAAAAATAATTTTTTTCTGCGCTCCTTGTATCTGCTCAAAATTTGTCGGCTCTGTTACCGGTTTATATATGGGTTTTATCACGAGTAGTGCGATGCTTTGATTCACCTTTCTTTGTAAAATTTCTAAAGGTACAGGTAATTCCTTTATAAAGTTTCAGTTTTTTTTGCAAATTTTATATTTTTTGATTTGTCAGAACATCTGCAAATAGTGAGTCATTCGTTTTTGTATCGCAAATTGTGTGAAGCTCTGCTTCTTCTCTGGATCCAAAAGTGTAAAGTGTTGTCCCTTCTTCTTACGGTAAAAACACTCTCTTGATTCCATTTTCTCAAACATTTGCTTTACTGCTTGAGTAATTTACCAGCTAAACTTTGAGGAAGTGTTGGGGAGGTAGGGATAGTTCAATGAACATTCGTACTAGAGGTTGTTAGCAGGGAAATCAAAGTGGTTGCTCGACAATAAGGTGTGTTTTCTGATAGACTCGATAAGCATATTATTTGGACTAGCAAAAAGGTAAGCTTGCTTTGCTCGCAACGTTTTTTGTTCCGACCATTGAAAATGAGGAGGAACTTTATATTCTGGTGCAATTTAGCTTTTTTGTTTCGTTTTCAACGCAAAATCAGGTACCACAAATAATCATCGGATTGCGTCGAGTGATATACTATATTAAAATTCTTTTGACCGTGATTTCAAGACTTTTTAACAATTTTCCCATGGTCGAGAAACCGTTCGAGTTTCAGGATAATTTCGAGCGAGTAAAGCAATCGAGTAACCTTTATTGTCTGAGAAAACTTAGTTTTACTTAAACGAAAACGATTTAGCGCTTCTTAGACAAAAATTTAGCTTAATTCAGTGCTTCCTTAGGCAAAGTTTTTTAAATTACTTTAAAATTATTGTATAAAAAAATGTTTTTTTTTTCATTTTGCCTAATTCACTAATTTATAAACGTTTGTGTAAATTTCTCATCGCACCGCATACAAACAACGCCTTAAATTGAAAAAAGTAAAACCTTTTCATTTTTGTTTTATGATTATGGTCGTAACATAGTGCTATTTGTACAGCAACTGGCTGTCCTTGTTTTAAAATGGATTTTTTTTAAACGACTCGAACTTCAACTTTCTCAGCAAGCTACAGTTGCAGCAAGAAATATGCACGGATAAGCTTTTTTGTTGTTAGTATCCTGGCGAACTATCATGGAGAAAAACCTCCTCGTTTTCACTCAATATTCAGTTTTATTCTAAAAAACTAATCGACTGATATTTCATATTTTTGATTAGTCATTGGCTTTGCTAGCTTCATCTTTAACCATTTTTCAATTTTAATAATGAAGTTTTCTTACTCAATGAGCGACTTATTTAAATTGATGGTTTCAGTGCCTGCAGAGATTTTTTGACTTTGTAAATTTCTCTCTGATGTTGAATTCGTTGTATTCACCAGTTTTATCGTTCCGACTTTAATTTTTTTCCCGCAGAATCCAAGTAGCTAGTAGGAAAATGAAATCCAATAATCTGGCCATTTTTTGGAATAAAGTTTGCTTCAATTCTGTACGATTTGAGAGTTTTTTAATTCTTCAATTTATTTTTTACCCTTGCGATAAGCAAGGGTGTTGCAATCGGGTACTTGACTTTTTCTCCGTGAATAAATTTATTCACATGACTCATATAACTGGACCCATTTCCGTAAATATTTTTGTTCTTAGGGCTCATATTGTGTTTTTTGATGAGCGAAAAATTTTCAGTACAAGTGTGGGCTTTGAGGGAGAGGGGAACTTAATTTTTACTTTGTTTTACTTTGATTTAATTTGATTGTTTTACTTTGATGCTAATTTCGCATTCTGTTGAATGGCATGTTAACTAAACTATGTCCATTACGCTTGCGGTTAGCAAGTGTTATCGAACGAATATAGAGTTTTTCGTGTTAACGACTAGTTTAACAAAATCAGTTGAATAATTTCAAGTTCAATTATTGCTTATCATATAGGCGATTTTAATGATGCTATGCAGCTTGTATCCTCTACAAAATTCAAGTTCAATCATTCGGTGGGTAATAGTTACTAGAGGTAAATTTTTTATATAATCCGTTTTTTTTTTTCGGCTCAACTGGTGTCTGCTCAAAGATTTTTGGCATTGTTTCCGCTACGTAAGTTTTGTTGAGTTGATAATTTGACAATCAAATTTTTTGTTGGCATGTTTGCCTGGATTTCCTGTTTGATGAAAATAGGTATTGTGAAATGTATGGGATTGAGTTTTTTATTTAATTGCTTTTTTCTACAAGCTACGGAAAATTTTACCCCTTTTTGCAAAAAATTTAGTTTTTTTTCTCAACTTTCTACTGATCTTCTATAAAGGGTTATTCATAGAAAGACCTCGTAAACACGTGTGTGCCTGCATACACCCTTAGTCTCTTTTTTGTTTTATCCTTTTTTCCATAGCCTTCAAAAAAGTCCGTGGGGGCCGGACCGATGTTTTCGATTTTTTCATTTTCTCAAAAACTAACCTACCAAATCTGAGATTTTGGTTTCGTTGAATAGAACAGATTCCAAAAGCTTACCTATATGAGCAGATATGCCCAACTTTTTAAACATGAAATTATGGCCCTCGGAATAGTGAAATTTTTATTTTTTTGACTGTTTTTGAATCTTTGACTTTTCTGGAAAATTGTTTCGGACACAAAAAATTTTGCCCTGAGAAAAATCAAAAATTTGATTGTTTTGACCATTTTTGAAATTTTTGATTTTACTCGAGAACTACCCTGCCAAACCTGGGTTGTTGGCTTCAATTGAAATGTTAGGTTGTGTGATTCTCTTCTGCATGAGGGGCTACGCCCAAATTTGTTAAGCAAAAAGCTATGATTCTCGGAAATATCATAGGTTTAATCGACACAACAGGTTGTTGGAAGCTTATCTTTTGTAATTTTCTACGCCAAGTTTCTTTTAGAAAAAAATTATGGCCTTCAATTTCGTGAAAGTTTTGAAACTTTGACCGTTTATTGGAATTTTTTCGTACTTTACTCGAAAATGACCGTGCCAATTCTCAGGTTAAGTTTTCAATCGCGAAACTCGATTGTGGTAAACTTATCTGCTCTACTGATCACGACCTGTTTTTCGCGCAACCGCTGCGTTCAATTAAAAGAAGCGGTTGCGCGAATTTTTACTGGAGAAGCGGCTACTCTTTATTTTTTCTGCAAGATAAAGGTTACGTTTTTTCACTTCTCACTTACTTTAGTAGCGAAACAACTAAGGTTTTGGTCAAAGTCCAGTTTTTGAAGTTACGGGTTTCGTCCTGCATCAGTATGACAAATTCAAAAAATATCCGATACATACCTCCAGCATTAGTTGGGCCTAAGGTGTCCTCCATCGATACATGCTAAATTTTTGGTTCACCTAGTTTTTTCAGAAGCTCTGCTTCACCTCTGTTTTTATTTTGATATATCTGTTTGCATGTATAATAAAAGAATTTTGATATTATTATTATTTGGTTTATGTTTTTTCAGCTTTATTGCTGTAGATTACGCTCTCGGCTGAGTTTTTGATTTGTGTATACCGAGGGCATTTTAAGCGAAAACTATATTAGGCGAAAATAAAATTTTTAAACTTGGGCGAACATATTTATTAAAAAAAGGTACATTTTAGCAGAAACTGTACGTGATTACTTGCGTCATTCCATTGCTTCATTCAAAACACACGTAATATTATTCAAAAAGCAAATCAACGGTAAAATAGTGACCGCTGCAGTCGCGACAACGTGTTGCGCGCTTGCCTTCAGAGGGTAGGGCTCTTTACGAAAATTAGAGCCGATTATCGCCAGCAAGCCCACCGGCAACCTTGAACCGACAAAGGGCTTAGTAGCCTTTAACCGCTTCTTGTCAATGTCGTCTGGAAAATTAGGGGTATTTTTGCCAAAATACACACGTTTATTATCAAAATGTTCGCCCAAATTTAACACTTTTATTTTCGCCTTATATAGTTTTCGCCTAATATATACAGCCCCGTGTATACCACCTTTCATTCAGAACATATATTGCACTCGTGCGTAATATATGGGCAGTACATGTTTTCATCAATTTTTTTACAGAATTATTTCGGTTGAATTTCAGATTATTGACTGCCGGCTTAAATTTCGTCGGCTCATTTACCAAATATATTGTTTTCAACAATTTTCTAAGAAAAATTATGAAATCGATGAGACCCTGGCGCCAAGTATTCGAATACTCAAATTAAACACCATTGGGACCTCTTTAAAACGGTTCAATAAGTTAACACAAAAAAATAGCTTTCGATTTTTTTTCGTTTTTCTAGATTTTTTTTAGAGGCAGCAGCTTTCGAAGTCCTCTTTGCTAGTTCTTGAGCGTCATGCTGCTTCAACCGTGTACTTGTTGTATCTCAAGTGGTGCGAAGAGCAACTTCGCCTCTGTGTTTAGTTTACTCTTAGTCACAAGAAAGAAATGAATGGAGTCTTATGTTTCAAACTATCTGAAATTTTGATCTTATCTGGTTTTAAATCACAGTTGATTCCATCGCTTGTTTTGAGTTTTCAAATGTGTTTTCATGATTTCAAAGTGTTAAAGAGAAAAAATTGATTGCGATTAAGTTTTACTTCACATCGCATTTCATTTAATCTATCGCACGCGGGGTGAAGCTCCGTTTTGCTTTTGGGTGAAAGTGTGAGATCTAAAAGTGTGAGAGGGTGAAAGTGTGTGATCTAAAATACGGAGCAAGGTGTGCCATCATTTTTCTGTGATTATTTTTCAGTTACAGATCAATCTTATTAAGTGGACTAGTCTGTTTCTAGTTTCTGTGATTCTATAGTTGTGATTGTTTTCGTAAATCTTATGAATAAATCGGAGTAGCCTCCGTGGTGGTCAAATTATTGGATATGTCAAGTTCTTTGATAGGTCAAATTATCTGATAAAGAGGACATTGCAAAATCCAGTTTCAAATAGTTGTCAAACACCACTGACATCATGATACGACATAAATAACCTTACTTATAGTTACTTCAATTTCAGTTTTCGAATTTGTTTTCAGATGGCATGCTCAAAAAATAGACGACATGTAGATCAGTAATAATATATCAATTCTGATATTCTGGACTCCTATTGGTCTATATTGAAGAAGTGGAATAGAATATAGCAGTATGGACTTCACTCAGTTGCTTTCTCTTGCGTCTAAAAATGCCAACAAGCAGGTATTAATTAATTTAACTTGATGTTGCCGGCTCTCGTGAAAGTTTTCCGGCTGATAGAAAATGCTGCCTTGCGGGGGAAGCAGTTTCTTGAAAATGTTTCTAATCTAGTGTCAGTACGCCTGTCGTGAACCAAATTAGAGGCCCCCTACCGGCAAAGTTGAGCGATTAATTGATTTAGAAGCACAGCGTGCAAAATACTTTTCTATGCTAGAGGAAAAATAAGTCTCCTAACTTCTCGAACGATGCGTAATCTGGGTTTTTTTTTCTGGTAACTGAGCTAAATTTCAAGTGTGTCAAGCATTAGTCACAATTCTCAGTTGGATGAATTGTGGTTACCATTGTAGTTAGATAAAAAAGGAACTTGAAAACTGGTTCCGATTTTGTTGGAAAACTAATGATTTAAATGAAAATCATAATTGATTGCAGCTATTGCGGTAGCCATTGTTTCGGAACCTCTGCTCAGTGAACTATCTGTTTAAAAGATAGTCTGATTATTGACATTTCAAAATCAGAGCTCAGCTAATGATTTCCAGTTCTTTTTCTGATATATAATAGCTCTAGTTTATTTTCTGGCATAATCGTTTTTTGAGGTGTATCAAAGCTCCTGATGATTTGTTGCTTTCAGCTGAACTCACAATCTTAATCACACAATATGACTGATTGGTATCTTCAATATATATTTTTTTTAAAATAGAATTATTTAGTAAATTAGCTACTGCAGTTTATTGTTAATAGTCTGTTTCAATTTTTTACGATTAATTTGAATTATTTTTCCGACCATTGGAAATGAGGAGAAACTTAGTTTCGAGTGTATTTAAGTTTTAAAAAAAATGATATATCGTATTAAAGCCCTTTTAATTTAGCTTTCGAATATAACAAATTTCAAATTTTTGGTTTCAAATTTTGCTTTCAAATATAACAACTCAAATCCTTCTAGTTTACATAATATGCCGTTTTTTATAATTTTTCTAAAGAAGATATCAAAAAAGTTTTAAAAGATAGAATTTGAAATGCTCGACTTTTTGTTGTGTTGATGTCAAATTTTATTTAAGGGTTGTAGATATGGCGTCCAAATTTGACTGCTCAAATTTTTTCAGTTTTCGAAGTTTGAGGTGTTGTTCTCTCAGGTTTTCAATAAAAAGTTCAGACTTTCTGACCTATGTTGTGGTGCTTTTTTGGTACTCCCAGGCCACATGTGGCCTCTGATTAAGAATGCTCAATTTTTCATAGTTGTTGATATGACCGAGATACGACGATTTTTTATTATGAGTTTTAAATCTTTCAATAAACTAAAAAGTGTTTTTAACTACGGTGGATTGAACGATTGATCGGAGCAAATGCTATACGTGCGGACTGATGAAAATCGTTAACTAAGTTATACAAGAATGTCATTTATGAGAATAGTGATTTCACAAATGAAATCGTTTAAGTCAGAGTTTTTCTTTAAAAATCGAATACAGTTATGGTTTTATCTGAGTTAAGAATATGAAGATCTTCTTTTTTTCTTATTTTATATATAAACAAATTTAGCATTCATCAATTTTTTTGAAGCGACGGAGGTGCAAGTTAAACTCTTTTTTATTTTAGTCTCATAGGTTGAAAAGGACGTCCAAACACGTTTTTCTTGAATCCTCATATTTCACTGAAATATTAGTTACAGAAGCCATTCTTGCAATATGCAACAAAAGTTTACCGAGTTCTGGTGATACCTTCCCCTAATTTGGAATGTTTTTTTTTCTCGTCTTTCTGCAGCTTTTTTACGCTGGAATGCTTACAGTTTTTCGGGTTAACAACTAGTTTAACAAAATCTGTTGAATCAGAATGCAGCTGACCTGCTCAATTTCAAGAAAATTCAAGGTTAACTGCTGGGCGTGTGCTAGTTACTACAGTGTAGCTTCAAGGGGACTTGAACATTAAGAAGTTTTTTTAACAAAGTCAGCTTTTTTTTCGGCTCAACTGGCGTCTGCTGAAAGGTTGTCGGCCTTGTTTCCGCTTCTTTAGTTCTGTTGTGTTGTTAGTTTGAATTTTGAATGTCTTGCTTGGCATAGTTGCTTTAAATTTTTGTGTGATAAAAACAGCTATTGTGGAAGTGCATGGGATTGGTTTTTAATTTTTTTCTGTTTGTGACGCTTTCGAAATTTTCATCACTTTTTGCAATAAAAAAAAAATTTTTCTCAAAAACCCTTCTATCGATTTTCCATAAAGAAACACCGCCGCCTATTTCTTTTTCGGACCGATGTATTTTTTGGACCGATGTATTTTTTTTTCGTTTTCTCAAAAACTAACCAACCAAATCTGAGATATTGGTTTTAATGAATAGAAAGAATTTGAAAAGTTCACCCCCTCCATAAGCGGCTACGCCCAAATTTTCTTTGAGATAAAAGGTAGTAGAAAGCTCCCCTGCACTAGCTCACATCTTTTTTACACAAAAACTTATTGTTCTATATTTTTTGAATTTTACCGAATTTTATTTTCGCTGAATTTTTATTTTGCTACGCCCGGTTTCTTTTAAAGAAAATTCTTGGCCTTCAAACAAGTTTTTTGGAAGTTTTTTTTTACTCTACTCGAAAATTATTGTTCGCCCAGTTGATTTTTGCTACGCCCAGTTTCTTTAAGAAAAACAGTTATGGCCATCAAACAAGTTTTTGTGTAATTTTTTTTGCTCGTAAATTACCAATTATCAGGTTAAGTTTTCAATTGATAAACCCGATTTTGGGAACTCTCTCTACTTAACCGGTCACGACCTGCATTTAGCAGAAAATGTTACAGATTTCGGACAGTCAGTCAAGCTTTTGAACTTAGACCGATGTTTTGGAACTTTTTTTGAATTTTTTAAAAACTACTCTATCAAATCTGAGAAGAAATTTTAGTCGAAAGAAGCGGTTGCGTGAATTTTTCTGGCAGAAGCGGCTACTCTTCATTTTCTGCAGAGAAAGGCTATGTCATTGCGAAAATTCCAAAATCTCAGAAATTTTTACTGTTCTTTTAATAAATCACACAGGACAATCAAGGAGTACCTTATTCAAGCGTTATCTCAACGTAAAGTTGCATCATCAGTATTAAAGTTCTTCTGAAAATCTGGTAACATCGTCCACTAGTAGATAGAAACAGCAGGCAATGAGTAAAACAAAAAGAAAGAAATGAATAGAAACAAGCTTGTCAGGGACTAGAACATGTATGCAAAGGCATCACATCTTCAGAGTGAGGTGGCGTTGCCGGTTCTCTTCCCTCTGATTCAGGGCCGGCTGCCTCCGTGAGATATGTAAAGCCTCCAGTGTATGTAACTTCGCAGGGTTATCACAGGCGTCTATAATTTTAGCAGAATTTTCACTGGTGCTACCGGTACATTCTTGGAAGTGCATGCTAACAGGAGCTGTAAGATGTGAATGCTCGGTAAGTCTGGTCTTGAGGTGTCTGGTCGTCTGAACGACGCAACTGGACACGCATCCAGGACATGTTATCCGATTAATAACCCGAGTTCGAACTTTTTATCCACGGAGCTCTTCAAGAATGGTAATGCAGTTTTCAGCTTCCTAGCGGTAAAGATGGTACAACCACCCGTAAGCTGTCGGGTCTTCCGACTAAACCGGTCCGAGATGTTACCTATGTATTCCATAATCAACGTTGGTCTTGATTTAATTCCTTGTCTACTAGTGTGGTCTTTTGTATTTGATCGGTGTTTATGATCTTGTTGATGGTGTTTGTTATGAGTGGCTCAAAAAAGGAGGAGGAGGATACTGATTGCTCTCGAACATCTCTTTCGCTTGGGAGAGACCAGCATCGGAAGCCTGCCACGTGGACGTCGCGTTGTTGATGCAACGGTATCGGTCGGCTTACTATACCACGAGGAAGACAACTTGTTATCTTTGCATTACACACACATGTCAAGAAAAGGTAACTGATCATCGACCTCCTGTTCGATAGTAAAATTCAGCGAAGGATGCAAGCTGTTGGCAGTGTCCAATATTTCATCCAACGCATGAGGCCTCGCCGTGCGGAGAATATCATCCACATACATCCCAAACATCCTCGTAGGCGAGAGAACAGCCATTCTTCCAGCAGATGTCTGCCGTTGACAGCCACAATGCCATGGGCAGTCAGACCGACCGATGGCCTTTATTTCATTGACAGTAAGGCCAACACACTTCCTGTGGTACCAGACATTACACAAGTAACACTCAATGGAGTAACTCACTTTGGTAACTCTTCTACTACAACGATTACAGGTGAGAGTGGCCAGTGTTAGCAACCGTGGTATCAGTCACAGGTTACCCACTGATGCCAGAGAGAACGGCTCCAACTCACTGAGCCACAAATTCGCCAAGATCACAGACAAACTTGATCCCATGGCCGCACCATCGCGTTGGCGGAACCACTTACCACACGCCATGAAGTGGATGTTAGTCACAGCGAGAGTGAGAAGACTCACAAAGGTGTCCCTGTCCATTGCAGGAGGGCTATCTACAAAGATTTGTCAGCAGCAGTTTGAATGGCCTCCAGTACTGGCACTTTCGTATAGAGACTGACCACATCCATAGACATCAGCGCATCATCGTCCTGGAGCTGGGTACTTCATGTCCGCAGTAGAAGACTCAATGTTCGCACTTGCAATGTCATCAAAAAAGTAGAAAGATGTTTATTCAAATTATAATAAACACTCCCAGGCAACGACAGCACGGGACGGAGCGGCGGGTCCTTCTTGTGGACTTTAGCAAGTCCGTAGAGACAGGCAAGGGAAGCCCCTGTCGACCGGACGTCATTGTAAAACTCCTGGCTGATTTTTTCGACCGGACTTTCTTGTAAAACTCCTGGTTGATTCAACATACTCTTATTTTAGCAGAGAAACAACTAAGGTTTTGGGCAAAGTCCAATTTCTGAAACTACGCATTTCGTCCCGCATCAGTATAACAAATTCAAAAAAATGTCCAATACATACCTCCGGTATTAGTTGGGCCCTAGGTGTCCTTCATCGATACATGCTAAATTTTTGGTTCACCAATTTTGTTTTTCAACATTTAAGCTTTTTTATGATTGGGTTTTGTTGCTCGGATTTTAAGTTATTTGCTAAGTGTATACCGGTTTGTTCACTCTTGTTGCAGATTCTTGATTATCTTCTTCTCATCTATGCGTGCTAAAACTTGAGGATTTCAAAAAGGTATGCATATAGATTCCGAATGGAAAAAAAAGTTTTTTTTTGGTACGTATATTTTAATTACAATAATATTTTAATTACATATTTTAATTTGGGATCGGTCTAACTGATTCTTTGGTTCAATGGAAATAGTTCTACCGGGCACTTGTGGGATGTAGACATGGTTCAATTGTCATCCAATTTATAGGTTTGCAACGTTAGAATTTCTGATTTTTATAATTTTATTTGATAAACTTGCTTGCTTCTGCGAATGTATACATTACGAGGCCTAAATTTACTTTTTTGTGTTTGTCGAGCATTCCGCACCAAAGCTCGAAATAGTTATAAGGAATCCGCATTCAGGTTTTTTCCTCGTTTTTTGTTAAATTTTTGCTGTTGTGGAATCCAGCAACAAATGGTAAAACCTTGTACAGCTCCAAATACTGCCTCAATGAAATTAAGCAGCAAAATTTTGCGGAATACATGTGTTACCTCTAAAACCTATAATATTGAGCCCATTATGTTGGAGCTTGTATAGGGATCCGGTGTTTGAGAGCCTTTAAAGCTAGATTCAGAATTAACATCCGGGCTAATTTTAACCCATGAGTGGATAACTCAGCTCGCACCAAAATTGGCTCCTCAGTTAACCAGTACTCCTCAAGTAACGCTTCTAAGACAGCTATTGGAACAAATTTCGTTGGATGTGAGTGGCTGTAAAGCCGATTTTATCGATTTTGATTAGTATAAACAAATATTAAAGTTAAAAATTTTACCCTAATTGGTGATTATTTTCTCCCAATCGCTGATGGTTGTAGCGTAATTCATCCCAATTGCTAATGATTTTTCCCAATTGCTGATGATTTTTCCCAAATGCTGATGATTTTTTTGTAATTGTTGCTGATGGTGTTCTCCAATGCTGATGGTTTTTGGCCAAATGGTGATGGCGCTCCATATGCTGATGATTACACCCCAGGAGCAGGTAATTTTATCCCAAAAGCTGATGGTTTATCCTAAATACTGATGAGTTTCTCGCAACTGCTGACGGTTTTTCCCAGCTGCAGGTGATTTTTCTCTTTGCTGATAGATTTATCCTAATAGCTGAAAGTTTCTTTATCGGGAAAATTTTCCTCAATCTAATTTGTCTCTACTTAACGTCTAGTAAACAAACAAACTATTAGAAACGTTTTCAGTTTTGCGGCTGAATCTATGCTCCTATATCAAAAGGAGCACTAAAGGAATTGTCTCACTCAAAATGTGTGTTAAATGTTTAGTTCTCGAGTTTCTATTGCTGAGGTTCAGTTATCAAACATTTTTAAAGCCTCCTTATACACTTTCTTGTATAAGAGCTCAAACATTGGGCTATCTCGCCGCTCCTTTTGACACATCTTCGTGACCACTTCCGCTTTTTTGTTGTTGTAGCCTCGTTGACTTGACGTGATTGGTTTCGTTTGTTTTTGGTGAAAGTGATTTCATCTCGTCCCTGGCCTAGTGTTATTGACCCCCGACGGGATAGGTAGGGCATGCTTGAACATCGTTTTACCAAAGGACATAGGAATTGATTTCGCGTTTTGATGTGCTCTTGTGAGGTCAGCATTCTACGTCAAGCTTAAAAGTTACTTCAAGGGAGCTAAGCTCTCCTGCTCCTTCGCTTCGTGCCATGTTAGCTGAAGGTGTTTAGCTACACGAAGGGGTCAGTCTATAGACTGAGGATATTGAGAGCCTTCCTTTTCATTTTAGTTCCGTTGGTTTCTTCTATAAGATCGAGTGATTCGCCAAGCGGCCAAGGCAAAATTTTTTCATGCTCATTGCTCTAAATACTGAAGCGCCGGTGATTCTCCTAGGTAAACCGGGTATCTCCATAACGTTGCTTGAGGGTCTAAGCAGTAATAGTCGACTCTGGCATTGGGAACTACTTTCTCATGGTAGTCCAAAAATATGTATGAAGCGTTGGAAGCTGAGCAAACCTGGCAAGACCCCTGCCGACCCAAAGGGTCTCCCTTTGTACTATTTTGAGATATCCATTTTTGGCGACGGACCCTAAAAATTTTTCTGAAGGCGCCAAAATTTGAGAGGGAAGCACGCGCATAAAAAATGCGATTTTTTGGTCAACATTTTCCAAAAATGCCTTAAAACGCCTTTTTCGGCCTGTTTTTTCAAAAGTTTGCCTGCAGCACTGAAATTTTGGCCAAAACAGGTTCTTTAGTGCTTTGGGAGAGCTCGGAAAATCAATTTGGACGGCCTAACAAAAAAAGGTTGACAAAAAGGTTTTAATAGATATTCCTTGATTTCTTCAATTACCCCATCCCCCAATAGTGCCTAGTTAAGATTAACTAGCCCTATAAAGAGCTTACTCAATATTTGAGCTTAAATGATTTTTTTTTCTTGTAACGAATCTCACAATTTGTTTTTTTTTCGGCAGGATAATGAATTCGGTTATCACTCAAGCCTATTTTTTCTTGAGCACCTTATTAAAGACTTTCCAAGAACCTTATTATAGCGCCTAACTGTTCAAACACAAATCGCTGGTTGATTATATTTGCGGAATCCATTAGCAAGTTGGGGAATCCGTGTACAACTTGGGAATTCCACTTGCAGTTTCCGTTGCGGATTTCGACAAAATTCAGACAAGACAAAATGTGCGATACGAGGTATTGGCTCGTGGATGCCACATCATCTTGGTTGGCGAATTGGCTGTTGAAATTTGACAGCTCTAAAAGCCTATTTTGCGCAGAAAAAAACTTGAAGAAAAAAAGACAAATTCCTTTCAACTTTCAGTAGTTGAAAAAAAAAACTTACAATAGCGGCTATTGAGGCTCATTTGGAGTTGTGAAGGGCAACTTTTGCCGAAGAAGTTTTCACCTAGAATTCATATTGATTCAGTGATTGCTGAATTGGCCATGTTTGTAATCAACTTTGTTCTCTTAAACCTTTTTAAGAGAACTATATAAATCCGATCTTCCCCTACTCTATGAAAATATTTCTCGGATATTGGCACCATTTTTTTTTCACTTTTCAGATGTGAGAGCTGATATCAAATGTTTGCATGTTTCTCATTAGTATTTCATTCATTTTAGGAGAAAGTGGCAGGTGCAATTAAGGCTACTTCAACTACTAGTGCCATACATAGTAGTAGGAACAGAAATGAAATTCCGAGTAGTAGAATTGGTGCCAATGGTGGTGCTAATAGTAGAACTACTGCTACTGTGAGTAGAACATCAAAGAGTAAATGTGTAAGCGAAGATGCAGTGAGGAGCTACATGGAACAGAAGAAACAGCAGATGCAAGACAAAGGTAGGGTTTAAATCCTATTTTTTGGTAAAGGTACCCAAACTTTATCTTGCCATGTTTCAAACGTTAAACGTAACAAGACTGCTCATATCAGGGCGAAGCCTTGAATGTTCCGACGGCCCCTTTTAAGGTCTATAGAGTAGTGTTCGCCTTAAAACGATTGATGAACTTTCAAAAAAGTAAAGTGTTTTTGAGATTTTTTAAATCACCCCCCTATGTTAACTACAAAATGATATATTTACATATAGGAAAGTACAGTGCTGATTTAAATTTATCGTGGCGAAACGAGCAAAATTTCAAACTTCAAACGCGTTTTCCTCAAATTGGGTTGATTTTAGACAAAAAATGATGAAGACCAAGCTTGCTTAAATTTTTAACAGAAATTAATATGGTGCAATAATTTGTTTTTGCAAAAATCTGGCCCAAAAATTTACCCCAAAAACTACCTTTGTTAGTCTAGGAAAAATATTCCACTGCAAACCTTTTTTGTAGCGCAACAAATTTTAAGGAGGCTATATTTTTCTTAGCTTTGTAAAAACATATTAATTTTCGTTTGATAGCCAAAAAATGTCGTTTTTACTTTATAAAAGACCAATTCTTTATATACGAATTTTTTAAAAAACTTTTGCGCCCACTTTTGGAGATAACACCCGAGTTAAATTTTGTTGGCCTACATAAGAGGCTTGCAGTGATATAGTTTTGCCAGTAAATGAACAAATGGGTTAGAGTACTTTTTGATTCACTAAATAAAACCAAAAATGATGGTTTTTGGGGTAAATTTTTGGGCCCGAGTTTTGCAAATAGCGTGCTAATAGCATATATGACTAAATAGCATACCTCATTTCAATTTGGACTCATTTCCAAAACGGATTAAATCTCCGCTTTAATAAAACAAAATATATGGAGTGTTAATTGTCCCAAATTGACAATCTTTTTACCCTCATAACTTTACGCAAAATGGTCAAAGGTGAAATATCTTCTAAACTTTGGACTCAGGACAACATTTTTTGAATGATAAAAAAAAATCCGTCAAAAATGGCTAGGTAAAAGTCAAATTTTTATCTGGGGAAAAACCAGCCCGCGAGCACAAATATTCTTCGTTGTCAAATCGGATCAAGCGTTGTCAAATCGGAACATAAACTTTTTTCAAGCTAAACAAGCTGTCTAACAAAATCACTGCATCGTTTTTTGCCAACAGGTTTATTTGACCAGTCAAAATTTTTGAGCCTCGTACGAGTTTTCAATTAAGCTCTTAGAATGTTGTATGTTGGTTGTATACCAACTCCAAGTTTTATTAATTCCCTTTTGTTCTGTTCGCTTGAAGCGTTTATTCGGCTCTAATGTTTTCTGATAATCATATATTGGCTTAGTCGCCTAATTTTGTGCCGTTTGAAGGGAGGTAAGATTTTTTTTTCGCGTGTGTGATGGTGGGTTATGCGATGGTGGGTTATGAAAACTTTCACGATTTGTTTAAGCTGAAAACCTATAATAAAAACATTTTGTTATCTTGTTTACCGATCCTTACATTTTGTTTCAATGAATTTGAATTTGATGCAGATAAAATTTTGACACACATCATTTTGATCAAACAGGTTAAATAAATCTACATCAGGACTGCTATACAGGTAATTCAATCTTTCGAGTAGCATCCCTTTAGGTTACCTAGAAACAAACGGTAGGGCTAATGCTAATCTACAATTGGCAATCGTCTTTTTCGGTATGTTTCTCCTCAAAGTCAGAAACAGATTTGCTGTAAGTGGCATCGGAAGCATTGAAATTTTTATATGATAGTGTAATTAGGGATCATAAAAGTTCTCATACTCTTCAAAAGCGTCGATATTATGCGATCTTCGACAGAACTGAGTTTTGATTCTTTCAGAAAAGAAACTTATTGAAGAAAGGCGAGCTCTGTTGGAACAGCGTCTGGAGAAGCGAAAACAAGCGAAGCAGAAAGAAAGAGAAGAAGCAATGACAAAATCACTGCAGACTTTAAAAGAGGAAGAACGCAGAAAACAAGCTCGTCAAGCAGCTAGCTTGCAATCTAGGCCGGAAACAGTCTTTTCAAAAAGCAATATTAGAGCCCAATATTCAAATATTGAGTCCGCGAGGCCGAACAGTGCTCCGAAGGGTCCATCGGCACCTGTTGATTTTCAAACACTGATGAAAATGGCAGCTAAAGGCAACGAAAAAGGAGACAATCTCTTAACTGAAGAGCTGAAAGTTCAAGTGGAAAAACCAAAGAAAAGTTTGGACGAAGAAATGGTTCATTTGAAAAAGGTTAAATCAAAACCGATACCTCGACCTGCTGTTAAGACTACTACTACGACGAACAGTCACCTAAAGGTTGGTCCAAGTAAGCAAGTCGGATCAACAAATCCTCAGAGGGTATGTGAAACCAGCTCAAAGGTGTCAACAAACGGTTTCAAAAGCAAAGGAATAGCTGCGCAGTTTAGCCTGGGATCCAGTAGTCAATCTAGCAATGATAGTGCAAAGAAACACTCGCAACCTAGAGAAGAAAATGAATCTTTATGTAAACCAAAGTTTAAAAGCAAAGGAATAGCAGCGCAACTCGCTGCGCAGCCAGAAACGAGTAGAAACTATGGTGCTATGAATCACGAAGTTTATCATCGTAAAGAACAGCCGAGACCCGATCCGATATCGAGGGAACCCGAGAGATACCCTGGATCTAGTTCGGCTTCTAGTAGTAGTTGTGGGAATTATCAACAGTCTAGACCTCAAGTGTGTTCGAGTGCCCAGCCAGTAAGAGGCAGGGGTATTGCCGCTCAGCTGGGTATTAACTCAACCGCAAGTGAGTTGAATTAAATTTTGACACAGAAGTTGTCGAATGCTCAAGCACTCATCGATTTTTACGATTAGTAGATTATTCTAAAGCTAATGAAAGAAAACTTAATATGATCTTGAGCTCGTGATGTTTTGGGAAGTGTTACAGTTTTTTATTGTTCGGAATAGAAGAGCATAGTAAATTTGCATTTAGTTGAAATTTTTAATCTCACATTCTGACAAAAAAAAACGTCCCAAGGGAGCTTGATTATAAATAAAGATGGAGCTGTTTCAGAGTTGATTTGAGCTGCAATTTTGACAAAAATGGTCGAAATGTTTTTGCTTTTCAAATTTTTATCTTGTTTGCGATCAGTCAATTGTATATGAAGAAACTTTTAGTTGTAAATTATTCAGCATGCGAGGTATTCTGAAATCTGTGCGTTTTTTCCCAACTGGGGTCGCTCATTTTTGTGCAAAGTTTTGTCGAAAGCTTATGCGTACTAGCAGCATGATCTATCCATATCCGTTGTATTAACGCGCCTGTTCTTTACTGCTTTGTATCTAAAGAAACTATTTTGTTCCGACCATTTGAAAAATGCGGAGGAACTTTGTGTTCGTGTCGTGTGTTTTACTTTTTTTCTTTTTTTTTTTTTTTTTACGCAAAATAAGGTACCAGAAAAAATCATCGGAATAGGTCGAGTGATATATAATATTAAAGCCCTTTCATTCGTGACTCGAACGACATTAAAAATTTTCCAAAAATTTATCCTAGTGTCGAGAAAAACTGGTTAGATTTTTTTGATTTTCCTCTTATTTCGAGCGAGTACAGCGCGCGAGCATGCTAATTTATGCTTAGTTTAGGCCGTCTGTGTACAAGTGATAAGCAAGGGTATTGCAATCGGGTACTAGACTTTTTACTACTTAATATCTTGGTTCACGGAATGGTCAAAATTAGAAATGTTAAATTTAGGTTCAGTTCATAATAAAAAAATTTCTTTGGGTCTCCGGCGTACGTAGTCTGGAGGTAGCAAATACGTCTGTGGTGGCAAAGGTACTGGTTTCGAATCTGACAGGACCTGTTTTTTTCTTTCAAACGGTAAGTATTCCGTTTAAAGAATTCTCGGTATATTATTTGTCTGCTTATGTTTTTCCGGCTTAGTTGCCACATCGTAGAAATATTTTTTTTTGTTTTACGCAAGTTACTTTGTAGTTGTTTATAGTGCTTCGATTTTTTCTGCTGTTTGTAATTTTACTAACTTTTTGATTGCCTAAACACTTTTTTTTGCCCAAATGATTTCGGTATTTTTGATTTGTTTCAATGAAAATATATTTTCTATGCGCACCTGGAATGCACAAACAGCTGAAAAATCTTAGTAGAAACTATAAATGTTCATGAAAACAATTTTTTTCGGTTTTATTTTCCATTTTTTTACCGCTTGATATGTTTCGACTTAAAGTAAATTGCCTTAATGGCCTTAAATTGCCTTTTTCGACGAACAAAAAAAAGTTTTTATGTATGTGTGTTTTGATGGTGTTTTGATGGTGAGGGCGACTTTTATTTTTTATAATCTTAAGTCTTGTTAATTTTTTTTCGGCTTAAAGGGTTTCTGCTGAGGTGTTTTCGGCTTGGTTACCGCTTGCTAAAAATTTTTTCCGGTACTAATTTTGCACTCTAATGTCATAGCGTTTTTTTTTTTCAAAACTAGCCCTATCCTTTTTAATAGATCTAGTTTCGATATTTCCAATTTTTTCCGACTTAGCGTCTTGTTTCGTATGCTAAAAAGTGCGAAGCTCAGCTTCGCTTGTGTTTATGCTTGATTTTAATTTCACTCGAGTATAATTTGTTTTTAGAGTTTTGTTAACGTCATTTTGACAATCAAAAACTCAAATTGCTGCAAAAAAAAAAATGAATTTTTTCTTGATTATTTTTGTTTTCCTGGTCATTTTTCTTCAAAAACTGTTGTTCAAATTTGCTTCTGTTACGATGACTGACGAATATGCCCAAATTGCAGTTTTTTTGTCCCGATCCTTTTATCACACCACGCAGAAAAAACGACACTAATTTGAAAGAAAAAAGTTTGTATGTTTTTTAAGTTTATGGTCGGAACATTCTGTACTACTTTAACAGTAACAGGCTATCGTTGTTGTATTTTGAAATTGGTTTTCTCCTAAGGCATATTTTTGTTTCGTCTGACGCTTTTCTTCTTGCCTTTTTAGAGCTCGTTTTTAACCCTTTTTGTGCTTGCTTTTGTGGAGAAGATTTAAAAAAAATAGTTTGAGCGACTTTTTTAGCCGTGCGCAGACCACCTGAGCTGAAATGTAAAATGAAATTTAACCTCCAATTTGCCCATTTCTTATTTCTCTGGACTAAATTATGTGCGCTTTGTCCGTTTATTGTTGATGATCAATGGGTAGGCGCGAATTCGTTTGAACACCGCAAATTAATCGATATTTTTACGCGCTCAAAAACTTATTACGCTTGCGATAAGCAAGCGTTATCAAGCCGGTATAAAGATTTTTTTCGGGGTTACCAACTTGTTTAACAGAATCATTTTTATCTTGGTTCGCAGCAGAGGTCATGGGTTCGAATCTGACCGGGAACTGTTTTCTTTCTTTTTTTCAAACTGGAAATTTTCAACTTTCCAAAAAATGTTGGCATCTAGTTTGTGTGCTTATGTTTAGTGGGCTTAGTTGCCACATCGTAGAATTAATTTTTTGTACGTAATTTTCAATGTTGTTACTTTCAGTGTTTTCAATTACTTCTGCAATTTTTAATTTTAATTATTAGATTAGATTTATAGTTAGTTTTTCATGACAATAAATATATTTTCGGTGCTACCGGAAATTAATTAGAACTCGTCGGCTGAGTTGTCGCTGTTTGATTATTTTTTAATTTTCATTAATTGCCGTCGATTGAGTTTCTGGACTTGTTTCCAAATAGGACATGATTCCAGACAACATTTTGAGTTTTTTTAAGTTGTGATTTCTAAATTATTTTTGGCTTTCTTCTGTCTGCTAGCTTGCAGTGCTTTTTTATGTTGTATTGTAAGTGGTGCGAAGCTCTGCTTCGCCTCTGTGTTCCAAATTGAATTGGCAAGCTAGACTGTCTCAATAAATAAACAATTGACTCAAGTTGCTTTTTTTTTATTGTTACATGTGTCAATGAGCGAAATGAAGACCTTTACTCTAAATTTGGTTTGGTATATTTTTTCAGGAAAATCTAAATATTTTTGTCCAACTTTGATTTTTTGCACTTTTGTTTCTTACGTTTTTATTTAACTTCATTCACGATTTACATGGCACATTGCGATCTGAGTGGCACATTTCGATTTGAATGGCCTACTTAGAAAAACATGAAATTTTGGCAATTAGTACATGGTGTGGTGTAACTTGGAAATTTACCGCGGAACAACTAAATATTTGCGAGCCGATTCATTAATGAAGACGGGATTGCTACTATAATATTATACTGGAACCGGAAACAAGATTTCTTGATGATCAAATGAAAAACAAACACGCCCTACGCTTTAACTTCATACTTCGTGAAGTGCTTTGAGTAACCAGAAAAGTCGGCTCATATGCAAGTAGCACAGAATGATCATATCACTGTCGTTTGTTTAGGAACTTGTTTGAAAATCTAAACAATTTTACTGAATGGTTATATTCAACAATGATTTTGTCGTTTTTTTTAATTTTCCTGCTAGCAAAATTTCCAAAGCATTTTTGTGGACAATTACTACTAAAAGTCCATCGAGCACTACTAATAGAACCTCTGTATGTTTTATCACTCGGCCGCATCTGACCTTTGTTTGTTGGGACTATTCGAGGCCAAAGAAATCCCTAATCATAATACGTTCACAATTTCGGTTGTGGTTGTAGGAACTATAAAACTGTCGCATTTGTTAATGTCGAAATAAGATGTTAATTGCACCGCATAATAGTTGTTGATTAAAATGTAGTAGCTGTTTAGCCATTTTTTTGGATTTTAAAAGCCGAGTTAATTTCTAATCAATTGATTTGCAGAACGCCGTTTCGAAGAGCGCAAGGAACTGGCCGAGCTTGAGAACGAGTACGACTCGGAACTAGACGACTTCATAGACGACGAGGAAGAGGATGGCCTGGGATTCGACGGAAATGGACATGGATCAGCTGACGACGTCCTTGCCGAGCTGAGAAAAATCACAGGATACGATCCCTCGAGGTAATTTACGCTCAACTTTTACTGAAGAAGTTCGCCTAGAAGTTATCGATTTATTAGAATCTGTAGTCTCAACTAACTAAAAAAGTTATTGCCTCAAATAACCTGATGCTGTTGAAAATTGCATAACTTGGAAACATTCAATATCTTGTGTACCAAAATGAATAGGCTGCTGAATTAATAATTCAGGGCCTCATTACCAAAATATTTAAAGTTTTAGTACGCTTTTTGTATACAAATTATGCTCGATGAAACTACTAATTCAAAAAGATACGACAATTTTTTGCACTGTTTTACAGAATGGCAGTTGGTCATTTTATAGATGAGTGTGATAAATTCAAATCGCAGTTTTTGGTCGCTTAACTGAATTTTTTTCGTATTTCGAAAACTGTTGCAGAGCTGTAGTATAGATAAACTTCATGCATTGAAACTCCGTAAGTTAATTGATTTACCAGAAGAAGTTTATTATTATGTTTAGATACAATGACCAGGACATCAGTGACTTCGAATTGCGCAGGTCAATGACCGCCTCATTCAATGATATTCTCAAGGAGGAAAAACGAAGGTAAGGTTGCAAGCATTATTTTTCATTAAATTTTTCATATTAAAAAAATTCTTCAAAAGTGCCATTTTATCTTATTTTTTGAGTGATTTTCAATACTACTGACTGGCTGTATTCTAAAATAATGAGTTTTATACGCATGATTGCCCTTTAATTAGGGAAAGAAGTGTATTTTACTACCAAAAATCAAAAAGGATGAATTTTACCACCAAAAATCAAGAAGCCTGTTGCATAGTTTGCTTATAACCGTAATCTGGCAAAATCGGTGCCAATTTAGAAAAATAGTTTTCTGTATGTACGTTCGCGAGACCAAGTTTGTTGCAATTCAGAGTAGAATAGAGGAGTTGAAGTTACTTCTCTTGTTTGTCCACCACAGTTAGAAGCTCACGGTTGGAACTCTTTCAGTTTTCATAGGTGTCGTATCCGAATTTTTTTACTGGTCGTTATTACTATACAAGCAAAGCTTGTGTTTTTGCATGAACTATCTTTTTTTCAACCTAAGTCGCAAATATTGTTGCGACAAACTGTGTTCATTTTCAAAGTGTTCGTTTTGATCAATAACCAGCTATTAAGTACAGCCAATGCTAAGGATATTAACACGGACTATTAAATTACAAATAGCACTTTACCCCTAGCTTCAAGGTATCATGGATATGTAGATATGTAGCGTAGAGGTAGGGACGGAGAACCGCAACAAAGGAAGAGGGCTCGAACCTGGACAGGGTCGGACGTTTTTAAGGAACTTCTTCGTATACTAGTTGAAATCCGTCCGCTCTATAAATTGAGGCATGTTAGTATTCCGGTATCGAGAAAAACCCGTAGAAAAGTTTTTTGAGTTTTCTTCTGTTTTTGAGTGAGTAAAGTGAGCAAGCAGGCTTATTACAGAAGGATAGTCGTCGCAGGTCTTGAGAATGAAAAAAATTCAAAAAATTATCTGCAATAAAAACTGTTTTTTTTATTAGCCATTTTTCTACAATAAACTAATGTCCATTTTGTCTTTTTTTAAATATGACTGTCGAAAATGCCTGAGTTCTAGTTTTTTGTTCTGATCAATTATCACACCACGCAAAAAAATGAAACTCATTCAAAAAAGTTTTTATGTGTTTTTTAAGACTATGGTCGGAACATTCTGTGCTACTTGCACAGCAACCGGCTATTTTTTTTGCATTTTCTCAATATAATCTGGCGAGAAATGTTTTTACTGCCAATTGCGTACATGCTTTTAAATATTGGGAATCATTTATAGGTTCAAGGTCCACCTGTGAGGCCGAAGAACAAATTGTTTCCAATTGATTCAGTTTAAGATAGTTTAATAAAAATTTCGAGATTAATTTTTTTACTATCACAAGTAAGTATGACATGATCTGATTACAGCATTTTTACACATGCGAAGCGTAGTGTTATCAAACGCTGCAATTTTTGTTGCCAACTTATGTCGCAAATAAATTTTTGAATCAGCAGGCTGCATTGGCACTATAATATTTGCTATGACATTTGATTTCAATGAGCTAACACAGTTGATCCTTGCGCAACTCATCAACTGAAGCAACTGTAGCTATTTGTTTCATTAAAAAGTACAATAATTCCATGTCAATATATAAAGCGGTTACACACCGTTACACTTCCAATTTATTGCATGCAGAGTTATTGTGGTTGCCTGTACCTGATTACCTTCAAATGCCTAAATTTGCATTTTTGTTTAATTTGAAGCTCACTTCTGTCATTTTCTTGTTGTGTTTGCGAAGCTGCATCTTCACCTCTGTTTAAACTATGCTTTTTTCTTGATATTTGATTTCATTGCTGATTATTTCACCGATTTTTGGAAACTAGAGAAATTCGTTTACAATAAAATTTTCAACGAAAACTTGTTATCTTGATATTTTTTCATTGCAGTTTTGCAAAATAATGGAAAAATGGTGCGATTTTTGAGTAAATATGTCGTGGCTTAGTAAAAATCTTCATCATAGTCATATTTTTTGTATCACCATTGTTACGAAGTTTGCTTCGCCTTTTTGTAAAAAGATGAAAGGGAAAATCAACGCTGGTGGCGAGTGAGTTGAGTCGATATTACTTACGCTTAATCTGCTTCTATAGTACGGAAATACCGAAGTAGTCTAATCATCAGGAGTAAATACACCTAGAGTCTTCCATGCCTGAATTGTTATAGTTTTTTCTGTTTTAGTGAACGTATTGGAAAAAAAGAGGACGCAGAAGAATTCAAAAAAGACCAAGAAAAACAGAAGTTGAAAGCAGCCAAGAGAGCCAAAGTAGACGACTTGTACTGAACCAACTTTTGTATGAAATACACTCATCTTCTTTCATCTCAACAGATGAACTCAAAGTCGCGACGTGCAAAGATTTAAATGCTAAATTACGGAGTGGGCATGGGTGGCAGTTTTTTATAGTTCAATCTTTTGCAAGAGTCGATGAACGTAGTTCAGATTCTTATATAGGCCGTGATGATGTTTTTTTTGTGTTTTATTTAGGAAAATCTTAAAACTTAATAAGGCTCAAATTTGTTTTTGCGCGGTGTTTGACTACTGATTTTTTCAAAATCAACTCATTTCCTGCGTTAAAAGGAAGGCAAAATCTACTATCAAACAGCAAAAGTGTAAATTGTATTTATAATTTCGACATCCAGTTTCGAAATTTATATATATTTTAAGATTCGCTAGCGAAATGGTAATTTTTCCTATAGATCCAGTTTTCTCAATTTGGGTTAACTTCATCAAAAAGTGTAATACATTTTTCTAGAATCACACATTTTTCTAGAAATTCGAAGGCCTTTAAGGCCATCTATTTTTTCTCCAACATTTATCTAACAACTATTCTTGTCAGATATATTCAGTGGTTAGATAATTAGGCAAGAAAAACAAAAGGGCTGTTTTTCAGATCTTTTTAATCTTTCTAGGACTAGCAATCTGCGATCTTTGGCGAATCTAAAAGAATTTTGAAAGTCTTTGAAAAATTGGCAAGTTGGTTTCAAGAATCTTGAAGCTCAGTAAAGATCAAAATTTATGAGCTTATAGTGAAGCATTGCGACCATAAACCTAAAAATCATCATCTCAAATTTCGTTTTTTGAGAGGATTAGAAAAAAAATTTTCTTGATTTTTAATTTCAAAACAATTTATGGCACTAAACTGAACATGGCAATTGAATCTAAAGACAAAAGTGAAGCATTGTGAACACGTTTAACAAAAAATCATCATTATCACATTTATGCAAATAATTTCAGGCAGTTTACTGAGGAATTAACAAAGTTAATGTCACAAGCAAAGCTTGCGCTATAGTGTGAACTTTCTTTTTTTCCAACCTAATTCGAAATATTGTTGCGACGCAAATTTTGTTACGACAATATGTGTTCATTTTGAAAGTGTTCATTTTGATCAATAACCAGTTATTAGTACAGCCAATGCTAAAGATTTTAACACAGACTATTATATTACCAAGAGCCGTTTAGCTTCAATGTATCATGGATCTATAGCGTAGAGGTAGGGAAGGAGACCCGCAACAAAATAAGAGGGTTCAAACCTGGGCAGGGTCAAATGCTTTAAATGAACTTTTTCGTATACTAGTTAAAATGCGTCCGCTCTATAAATTGAGGCATGTTATTTGGTAACTTTTTTTTCAAATTGACTGGTACTGCTAATGCGTCATAATTGGCTTGCGTCACTTAGCAATTATGTAGACTCATAATTGGCCTGCGCCACTTAATAAATTTTGAAGACTCAAAGTTTTTCACAGTAGCGCTATCGGTCACATTTTCGCTTGCGTATGCGAAGTGCAACTTCGCCTCTCTCGAACGATTAAAATATAGAGGAATCGAAATAAAAACTTCGTTGAAGAAGTTGTGTATTATCGGACTGTCTTAATTTGAAAACTTAGGATCTAAGACGTTGAAAAATTTCGATGGCATCAGTTTCACAGCATTTATAGGCAATTAACTGTAGAGTTTTGTTAATAATTTGGTATATATTAGTCGAAATCCGTCATTCTACCGGGTACCAGCGATATTTTGTTAAATGCCCATAATTGCTTTGCAACAGACAGTCACGAACTTTGGTATATATTAGTCGAAATCCGTCATTCTACCGGGTACCAGCGATATTTTGTTAAATGCCCATAATTGCTTTGCAACAGACAGTCACGAACTTTTGAAAATAAAGAAAAAAAACAAATTTTTGGTAAAAGTTATTCTATAGTCCTGGAGATTTGTTGTTGCACCCACTCTCTGACATGACAACAGTGCAGTTTCAATTGTAGAAAAAGATTCTCTTACTAAGCGCTCCAACATATAGAAAAATTACAACGCAAGCATAGCATTCTAACTTATGAAATTTTGTTCGACCACTTCCTTCTTCGATCGTGAAAGTTTTTATAAAAAACACCAAAAAGCAGAAAATGTGAGGTTTTTTTCCTATTCAAAACGAAGTATGTAATTTCCAACTTGTCTTGAGCCGCAGCCTTCAGCTCAGCCAAAACCGAGGTATTATTGGGCTGTGTATGCCTAAACATAATTGTTTGCCGGTCCAATACGTTTTTGTTCGGTCGAGTCCGGTCGTACCAAAAATTGGGATAATTGTAATTCAATTTTCCCTTCCTATTTAATTTTGAACGACGGTGTCGGATTGTAGAGGTCTTATGTTTGGTGCTCATTAAATTCAATGCTTGGTGGCATACGTATTTATTTTCGTCTTATTCAGATTTAAACCAAGTCAATCCCTATAAAATTTTACCAAATGAAGTTTTCGCGCCTAATCATGTTGATTTATTGATACGCTTTTCTTGGGATTATTTTGCGTGATATAACATTGTCTATCTGTGTAATAAATTGTTATTTTTTTCATAAATGTAAATAATATCCCCAATTTATTGGCTTGAAACTGCTTCATTTCAAGGTTTCGGTAATTTACGTTCCGTTTGTTCTTTTGAACTAGGGCAATCCAACTGTTCTCTTTAGTTGCTTCAAGTTTTTCCTGGCGTAAAATTGCACACAAAATGGTTTCCTTCTTGTTTTTCTTGAAATGACACCTGGTCTTGTGACATTTTGATCCGCAACTAGAAATAAGTTCTAAGTGATAAACTGCAATTTGAACGAGTTGTATTTAGATTAAACAAAGAGCTTGTCACAATTCAAGAAATTATTCAGTCTTTCGAAGAAGTTGACGGAGTATTTGTGCTCGTTTTATTGTTCCGACTTTTGTAACGAAAGTAATTGTTCCGACTTTCAACGAAAATAACGGAATATCTGTGCTCGGGGTGGTTTTTTTTCTGGCAAATTTCAACTTTTTAGTAGCCTTTTTTGACGGAATTTTTTAGATATTTTTCGAAAGGTGTTGTTGTCCTGAACTCAAATCTGAAAAGATATTTCACCTGTTATCATTTTTCATAAAATTATGGGGGTTAAAGAATGCCATTTTGGCCAATTTGGGACAATTAACGCGCGTAAGCGGAGATTTAATTTGTCTTAGAAATCGTTCTAAATTGGTGGTAGGAAGCTTATTTGCCATAATTGATTTGTTACAAGGAACGAAATCTATCCTTTTGTACTTTATATGGCGTGTGGGGGGATGATTTTCATAAAAAAACTTCAAGTTTTAGAAGAAAAAAACTTTTCATTTTTTTACATTTAACTTTTTAATGTTTCTACTGCTCCAAAAACCTTAAAAGGCAGTCGGAACATACAGGGCTTTGCCCTGATACGAGCAGTCTTGTTTGAATTTGTTATTCGAGAAGAAAACAATGAATTTAATTATAAATCTTCCCATGCGAAACTGGCAGAAAATTGTTGTCATTTATTAACCTCCTCTGATGTTACCAGATGCTACAATAGAAGCTTCATCTAGTAAAAGCAACAGTCAACGGCATCAACTTCACGTAATAAAACAGATCGATCATTGATTTGAACCCAACTACTGGAAAAGTACATTCGCTCGGCTCAAAATTTTCTCTATTACTCTGCCTTTCCAACACAATAACCCAATATGATCTTTTTAATTAACATACTAGACTGATGGTATCACGGAGAAGCCCCGAATGCTCAGACTTCTCTACAATGTCATGGAACAGTTATCGATTTAAATAAATTGTTAACTTTCCCAATTTATCTAGTTTTGCTTTTAGTAATGTAACAATTAGAACAAACAGCCAGCATCAAATTAGTTTGGAACGGTTTCTGAGCCTGATTAATTCAACGCTTGGCTATTTTCAAACACCCATAACTTTAAAATTTTAAATTTTGTTTTGTTACATTTAATTTTCTCAATTTTTTCATAACTGGACGACGTTTATATATCATGTAAATATTTTTGACGCCATGAGCTCAAATTTAAGCAGAAGAAGACTGCTCCTATCAGAGTGGAGCCCTGAATGTTCAGACTGCCTTTTAAAGTCTATGAAGCAGTAATAACAAGAAAATAAAATAGATTTAATCCAATAAAATTTAAAAAATTTATTTATTAAAATTTGAGATTTTTTGTGAACATCCTCCTCCTAGACGCCATAAAAAGTACTAAGTGGTAGGTTTAGCTCCTATTAACAAAACAATTATTGCAAATAAGCTTCCTTCAACAAATTTGGAACAATTTCTAAGACGGATTAAATCTCGCTGACGCGTTAATAGCGCTAAATAAATAGCGCGTTAATTGTCCCAAAAGGTAAAATTTAATCCTCCATAACTTTACGAAAAATGATCACAGGCAAAATATTTTTTCAATTTTAAGCTCAAGACAACACTAGTTTTTGGATGAAAAAAAAATTCTCCAAAATGGCTAAATAAAAAGTCTGAAGAAAAAAATCAACACCGAGCAAAAATATTCCGTTACTTTCGTTACGAAAGTCGGAACAGGAAATCACCTTGTGACCATTACTAAAAGAAAAATCTATCAATTTGTTCTTTATGGCATGCGCAGTACTTGTTTTAAAAATCAAGTTTTTCTTGGGAAAGTTAACAATTTATTTAAATCCAGAACTATTCCATGGACATTGTAGAGAAGTTTGAGCATTTGGGGCTTCTCCCTGATACCATCAGTCTAGTATGTTATTTAAAAAGATCATATTGGGTTTTTGTGTTGGAAAGGCAGAGCAATAGAGAAAATTTTGAGCCGAGCGAATGTACTTTTCTAGTAGTTGGGTTCAAATCAATGATCGATCTGTTTTATTACGTGAAGTTAATGCCGTTGACTGTTGCGTTTACTAGATGAAGCTCCTATTGTAGCATCTGGTAACATCAGAGGAGGTTAATAAATGACAATTTTCTGCCAGTTTCCCATGGGAAGAAGTTTTATAATTAAATTCATTGTTTTCTTCTCGAATATCAAATTCAAACAAGACTGCTCGTATCAGGGCAAAGCCCTGTATGTTCCGACTCCCTTTTAAGGTTTTTGGAGCAGTAGAAACATTAAAAAGTTAAATGTAAAAAAATGAAAAAAAAAGTTTTTCTAAAATTTGAAGTTTTTTTATGAAAATCGTCCCCCCACACGCCATATAAAGTACAAAAGGATAGATTTCGTTCCTTGTAACAAATCAATTATGGCAAATAAGCTTCTTTCAACCAGTTTGGAACGATTTCTAAGACGGAGTAACTCTCCGCTTACGCGTTAATAGCGCGAATTATATGGCGCGTTAATTGTCCCAAATTGACCAAAATGCCAATCTTTAAACCCCCATAACTTTACAAAAAAAGATTACAGGTGAAATATCTTTTCAAATTTGAGCTCAGGACAACAATACCTTTCGAATGATATTTAAAAATCCGTCAAAAATTGCTAGTTAAAAAGTCGAATTTTGTCTGAAGAAAAAAAAACCCACCCCGAGCTGAAATATTCCGTTACTTTCGTATCGAAAGTCGGAACAATTAACTCCTGAATATTCTGAATTGGTGCTAAAATTGGGTATATACTTATTTTGCTTTCGGCAACATCAATTCGTTACAGTTCCAATTCTAAAAAATACTCTCAAAAATTTTATAAGCTTTTGAGCTTCTTGTATGTCTGTAACACTTTTTACTTTTTTTTTCGATCGCCACCACAAACTGGTTACATGAACAGCTTTGATTTACTAAGTGGCATACGTGCATCATCGTGGATAATATGCGCGAGGGAGTATAAACACCTTGCTCACTCATCAAGATATATCAGTCGATGCGCTCATGTTGATCCATATCCTCCTGAAGCTCAGCCCAAAACACCTGATTAAATAGACGGGAACACACATTGCAGTTGTGAATGGTTACATATACTTTCTAAAAACTAAAGTCACCAGGCTTAAGCATTTAGTAGTTTTAAAAGATTATCTGTTCTGTTTTCTTTTGCAACATAATATATATTCATGCGAGAGCTGAGTCTTTACAGAACAATGCCACATCATGGTTTCCGAAGAAAAGATATTGGCCAGTAGTTGAGTTCTTGACCGTAATCAGAAGATGGAGTAAACGCTCCGAAAGAATTAGAGATTTTCAAGTGTAAATGGACGTGATTTTCACTTAAATAGATCTTGATGAATTTTCCTCTTTTTTTTTCAGAAAAAAGTCTGAAAACGCTCTATTAAAAAATTGAATCAAAATCAAAAACTTAAACCAGTTTTTCTCTATACGGAGAAAACTTTTTGAAATTTTTTTTTGTCTTTCAAATCACAACTAAAAGGGCTTCGTTTTGGTATATCACTCGACTTAATCCGAAGATTATTCGTGGTACCTGATTTTACGTTAAAAACAAAAAAACTAGATAACAGGTTACTTTGCACATTGCACAGACTGTTCCGACCATAGTTCCGACCATAGTCTGTTCCGACCATAAACGAAAAAGCAAAGCAGACGCATATTCGACAGCCATAGTAAATTACGCTTATTGCGACGAATTTTGTTTTTCATTCTAGAACAAATTTTGTTCTAATCATCATAGTAAAAAAAATTACTAGAAAAAAAAACAAAGAAAATTTTTTTTTCGTTTTTTTTTGCAGTTTTATTAGGACTTAAATTAAGTTATTATAAGCTTTTAAGCCATTAAAATAAGCTATAGCAAGCCTGTTTGTTCAGTTTATTCGCTCTAATGAGGACGAAAAACCAAAAATGTCAAAACGGTTTTTCAGGAAAATTTGGCAATAAAATCTGAAGACGTAAAAACAGACGTCTTCAGATTTACACTTAAACAGACGTCTCCATTTACACTTGAAAATCTCTAATTGTTTCGGAGCGTTTACTCCATCTTCTGATTACGGTCAAGAACTCAACTACTGGCCAATATCTTTTCTTCGGAAACCATGATGTGGCATTGTGACTCAGCTGATTTCTTAATTTTGTTTACAGGGAAAATCTCGGAATAACCTGTTAACTTTTGTTCTAATTATGATGATCAAGCAATGTTTTATCATTACCATTGCTTAAAGGGAATTCGAATGAATTTGCTGTTATTTATAGTTTTACTATAGGTGTATCCATAATAGTCTGGCAAATAAACTGCTTGTTTCTCCCTTCCAAGAAGAGCCCCTGATTCTCCATAAGTTCCCACAGTCATGATTAGTACATCGGCCATAGATAGTAGCGCCATGTCTATCGCTAAAGCACAATTTAAAAATAAATTAAAATAGTTTAAAAGATCTGCTCCTTTTTAATCTTATCTTACCCTTGATCCGCGCAAAAAAAAAACGAAAAGAAAGAGCGATAGTAGAATTGTAGGTTTTGTGGTATAAA
The DNA here is from genome assembly GCF_963678635.1 of Symsagittifera roscoffensis. Lineage (NCBI taxonomy): Eukaryota > Metazoa > Xenacoelomorpha > Acoela > Convolutidae > Symsagittifera > Symsagittifera roscoffensis. The sequence continues at coordinate 26,278,600 of NC_087062.1, read as the reverse complement.
TGATGGCGTGTTACGGAGCCGAACACCGGATAGCTGAAAATAAAATTCATTCCCTTATAGCTTAAAAACAAAATGTTCCCTGAGAGCAGAAGTTTTTTTTTGTTCCCTAATAGCCGAAATTTTTTTGTGTTGAGGTTTTCTCCCATAATAGCTCCATCCGTCAAGTAACTTATAGACCCTAAAAATACTTAAAAATCTACAACGAGGTGATGGGGCTGCTTTGAAACAATCGACAACATGGTCGTTTTTTTTATTATTAAATCCAGGGGTGGATCTAGGATTTTCTCGAGGTGGGGTGGATTTTCAAAAAAATGTCGAAATTTTGACGACCTTTTTTTTAGGTGGACCAAATCGACTTTCCGAGCTCTATTAAAGCACTAAAAAGACGCTGTTTTGGCTAAATTTTCTGCGCTGTAGGCAAATTTTCAAAAAAATGTCAAAAGGCAGCTTTAGAAAAAATAAAGGGTCGTTCAGGCGACCACGACGGACGACTACGAGGAATCCGAGACATGGTCCCAAAAAGTTATTAGCTAGTCGAGGAATATAGTAAAAAAATATATAACTAAAAATAGCCGAGAACGCCGGAACATACCAATTTTCGGTCGAGAAAATCGAAGCATAAATTGATCACATAATCGGGGTCAATACAATTGGGTGCTAAATAAGATCAACTGAGTGACCCCGACACATACTACTTTAAATTTGGCTCACCTGCAAATTTCAAGGGGTCCTTTATAAGGATGCTTCGTTCTTGACTGGCAAAAATAATGTTGAGTCCATCGAATTCTATTCTCTGGAGTGAGTCTCGAAAAAATTGAGCACATCTTTGTTCGTATGACCCAAGACAAATATAGTTGAAGTCTGAAAGAACAAACGGGAGTGTTCGTTTAGCCATCGCAAGGGGTTTTTGTAACCACGTTTTAAATCTTGATTCAAAACCAAAAACGCTCGTGAAATGAATTTAGTCAACCTACATAAAAGGTCGTCAAATTTTTCAAATTTTTTAAACAATCCACCTCGAGAAAAACTTAGATCCACCCCGGCTTGAAATGGTTTCGGTTAGAAAGGTTTAAAAACTTTTTTTCACTGACAATTCTTCATGCCAATGAATACTATTTTGTAGAAAGAGCGCACCGAGTAGCACAATTTTTTGTTGATAACATTCAATAAACACTCAAAACTTTTTTTTGGTCTACTTGTCCAAAAACTTGCCTGCGAACTAAAAAAGTTCTTTGGATTGATTTGATAGAACTTGGAAAATTTAATTCGGTCGACTTAATATAAGGTCGAATTTTTCAAAATTACAGGGTGTTCCAAAACCTATGAGACTTTTGAAAAGGCTTTCATTTCTAACTGAATTGACGTGGACTAATGCAAATTTAACACGTTATAAACGAGATGTGGAAATTTTATACAAAGTGAAAATTAATCATTTCAAGAGATGTTGAAAATATTTCCCGTCATTTTCTTGACATTTGATATTTTGCTTGTGAATTGAGGCTGTAGCAGCTTAATTCTAATCCTATGTGATCCCACGACAGAAACTTTCAACGCTTGTGATCAGTTCCACAGTGGTCCTAGGGTTTTTGCGATTAATTGCAGCACAATGATAACCCCAGAACCAGTAGTCCAGAGGATTAACGTCTGTGCTTTGAGCGGGCCTAGAAATTTGGGACGACTGATAATGCGGTCACCAAAAACAGTCTGTAGAAACTGTAATACTGGAGGGGTTGTATGGCACTGTTGCGCCGTCTTGTTGTCTCCAAAGCCTCCTAACCAAAGTCTCCTAATATCTCGCCGGTGTTCCACAAGGGAGCATACTTGGTTCCTGAGCATATTGAGATAAACAACTTGGTTGACCGTTAATGGTCTTCCATTCTCATCTCTGAACCAGAAAGGGCCTATGCTTTTGCCTTGAAGAAGGCCAATCTAGAACATTATTTTGCTTTTGCCCTGATCTCGAAATTCTTTGTAGCCTGTCTTTAAATCGTTGCCATTCTCGTTGCAATTGGGTCAAACTGAACTTGCTTCTTTGTCTTCCCCAAATGGCATTTGTTTCAAGAAGTTTTCACTTGACAGCGATTGCTGAAAAACCTTTGCAAACTGGAGGTTAATAAATTTGCGCTGTTCATCGCTGAATTTCATTTCTTTGATAAATTGAAGGAGATTGAAAAGACTGGCGTGCACACTTCAATGAAGCAAGATTGAAAAATAAGAAAATGGGGTAAAACCTTTTTTGTTTCTCCAAACTGTTATTTGTTCCCTGATTCTCGAAATTCCACATCTCATCTATCACCCTGCAAAAAATCTGACTCATGCGTCATTTACGTCGAAAATAACGGCCATTTCAAAAGTCTCATAGGTTTTGGAACACCCTGTAAATTGTCACCCTTTTGGGATTCGTTTTATGTTATCAATTATTGCTCACAATCTTTGAAAATGGTTCTAAAGTGCTATTTACTAAACAATCATGTTCCATCACTAATTTTTATTACTCTTTTTTGTAGGTTCTACCTTTTCAAAGTCAGGCAGCTTTCAGATAGCAAAGAAAAAAGTGATCTGCAGACTAATAGTTTTAACAGAGTTTGATGGGTGACATTTACGCAACTCAGAGACTGATGAAACTCAGTAAAATGTGAAAAGTATATAAAATAAGTGTATAGATAAGTTTCATTGCTGATATACAAAACTTATCAAAAAATTTTGTAAATCAAGGGCTGGTGAAATAACCGATAATGATTAGGCTTTTGCGGTAGGATCGGCCATTGGTTGAAAATGCAGAGAATAAAGAAAAAACGTTATACTTCTGTATCTTAAGCCAATATACAGACAGGTGATAAAAGTAGTGATGTCCATTATCGCTCTTTTCATGGGTCCGAGAAACTCGTCTTCATCTGTCGGCTCTGCCAACAACGCCACATCGAAAAGGCCAGGTAGTCCCAAGATCTCACTTCTGTCACGCAAAAAAAACGGCCTTTTCTTGCGAAGACCTCTTCCCTGGATCGGATTCAGCGTATTTAATCAGTGAGTCGTCTCTTGATACATTTCTTGATGAAGTGGGTAATCAGCTGGAGTGGTACTCTCGGAGGTACAACTCTAGTCCTTCTGGCCTGCCTTCTGACTTTTTCTAGTCGACTAAACTCGATAAGTGAACGGGAGCGGGTTGGGTTGTTTGGTGCCGTCTCGACGATTGTGGCCGTTTGCGTGTCCCCACTTTGTTTTTTTTTTGAAAATTTTGTCCACGAGATTGGTTCTGACAGCCGTAATGTCTAGGAGTGCATAATTTTTTAAGAATGAGCTTCTGACTGATTGGTCAACTGAGTTTAAGTAAACAATGATTGGACATTTACTTTGAGACTTGAAAACACTTTGGGAAATTGAAATTAGAATACTCGCATCCGAATGATTGGATTCCGGATTTCTTGACCGGTTTTGTTCTCCGATTAATAATCTCCTCTGATTGGGTAAAGTTTTTTATCAAGTTTCTTTGTCCCTCTAGCGTCAAAAGTCAAAACAGTAATCTGGAATTTGATTGACTGGACTTTCCTGTCAAAGTATTTAGTTCCCCTAACGGCAAAGGACGTGAAATAATGCTCGGCTCTGATTGGCTGAAACTTCGGGTGGCAACTGGAGCGCCCTCTTGCGGCGTATGCCGTTGTTTTTCTGTGAACTCGAGCGTGTCTATCGAGCCGCTCTCTTCAGGTTTTAGACTGGCTTTAGAGCTCGAGTCTAATTCGTCAAGTTTATATGTGAGAGTAGGATCAAGCTCCTGTGACGCAACGCTTAGGTAATTGCTGAAATTTCTAGCCGAAATGAAATTTTCAATAGTTTTAATTACAACTTTTGCATCGCAAATGGAACTAAGGGAAGGGGCGCCGAAAGAAGGGTTTCGTGAAAGGAATTGTCTGTTTCTGAAGTATCTCCGGGTAGGTAATTGATATCAACATCGAACGCAATAGCCGGTCTGCCCTTCGGGTTAGCCGGAACTGATACCGTTTATTACCTTTTTGTTCTTTTAGGGCAGAAATGATAGCCTTAAAATCCGTAAGGATGTCAGATTTGATTCCAATCAGTACCGTTTGGAAATATTCACACGCCCAGACTACACAAGCAGTTCTAATTTGTTAGTACTATATTTCAACTCCTCTGAGTTGAGAAAACGAGAAGCAAAAGAAATGGGTACCCACGAAGCTGGTTCGGTTTCCTGCTCTAGACATGCCCCTAGACCGCTGTGGCCAGCGTTACACTTGACCCGGATTTTTTTTTGCTTGTTCGTAGTGGTAGAGATTCTTGATCTCTGTGATGAAGTCCAGGATCTTCTTAAACGAGACGTCTTGATTCGTGTTCCAAAATTCTTTTTTCAAGTTACAGAGTTCCAAGAATCTTTGAACTCGCTTTTATTAATATGCAGACCTGGTGTATGAGTTTTTGAAAAGGATTCAATGTGACCATGAACTGCTTCAACGTCTATGGGATAGTTAGATTCTTGTTAGCATCTATTACTGAGAGTTTTGGAGAGTATCGAAACCTGACGACCCCAGTTTTTTCACGACAAATTCGCTTTTAGAGAGCTTTAGGGCGAATATTTCTTCATCCGGATGAGAAAAATCTTTTGAACAATTTCGAGTAACAAATTGTACCCGGAAAACTCTGCAGTGTACAGTCCATGGCTTTTTAGAATTCGGACAGCATTTCCGTTATGCCACATAAACCAGTGATTGAGCGATATGTGCCCGTTTTTTACCCGACTATGATGCTGAATTTAGAATGACTGCTTGTCTTGGCTGAGTGACTGCGTTCTTTAATTCTAAAGAAGTAAACAACACGGTACCGGGGACGTCATTCGCAATGATCTGTGGGACTGAATCGATAGTTTCCGGTATGTTTGGCATCTGGTACGTGTTCTTCCAGATTTGGGGGTTTATTGGTTGAGCGTCCACTGTTGCTTTGATTGAGCCTCCTTCTTCGTCGTTATTACGATTAGTTTGATAAAATGGTCGGTTGTGCCTTTTCCGAACTAACAATTTTTTTTGTTCTTCTGATACTCTCCTGGATATGCAATGGGGGTTTTCCGGCCCTTAATCTGCCGTAGGCTGAATGGGTTTAAGAAGTTAGTGTGTACTTGATACGATTTAGACCTTCCCAATCTAGTGAAAAACTTTGGAAATTTATTTTAAAAGTGGTCTTTGACCAGTTCGGAGGATAAGTTTTTCGCCACAATCTGCATTCTAGTTATGGTCGGCGGGCTCCGTTAGATCATTTCCTCTCTGATTGACTTTGACAAGTCCAAACCCAGAAAATAGCTAGTTTTTTTTCAAACAGCTTAAAAACAGCATTTTGATTTTTCTAACATCCCGAAGATATGGGGATGGTTAGGCTACAGAAAACGTTGGTTGAGTTTTTGCTGTAGTCGACATAGATGAGCTTCCGTTAGCTTCTGTGGGCTACTGAGTTTAGCCACTGGCTTTTGCCGCAACAGGGGACTCGCTGTTTGTTTAATTAAAAACGACACCGGGCTACCGCAACAACTGTGGCCCAAAATGATTTTGCGCCTGAGCACATCACTACATTTAAAGTGCGCAGGTTATCTCGGTTCAACTTAAACAACTCTTGGCTGCATATCTTGATCGTAGGACGTTTTCTGTGCTGTTGATCTTTTAGAAAACCGTATTCTGGTACGCCGTCTACATCTTGATCAGCTACGATGCTAGTCAATTACGATTTTCTTATAAGATGGCTTTCGAGATTTCGGGCTAGGCAAACCTTACCATGGTCCACTAAAAAGCTTTGCCACAAAAGAAGAACGACTTATCTTGAGGTTGGTTCTTCCTTTCCGCTCCTCGTGTGGGAGGAACCTTGACCCATACATCTACGTGATTGAACGGGGAAAGTTATATCTTGTTTGAGTTTTGGAAAAATGAAATTAGACGTTCTTTTTTTGTGTGGCCAAATTTTCTCAATAAGCCAAATAAGAGGTTAAATTGCCCGACCCAGCTGTTTCAACTGAACGGCGGAGGTTTTCCACAGAAAGCGGGAAGTCCGTGCTGTCATCATTAACAGGAACTCCTGGCTGCACCATGACAATTACCAAGCTCGGAGAGTGACAAAACTTAAAAAAGCGATTGGTTAAGTAAATAAATAAGTTTAAATGCTGCTATACAAATATTTATGGAAAACGTTTGGATACCAATTGATAGTGAATTTACCGTTAAGTTTAAGCTTTTGAAGTAGGATCGGCCATAGGATGAAAATGCATAGAACTAACACAAAGCTTTATAGGTCTGCATCGTAAGCCGAAATACAGACAAGACAGATCACAAAAGTTATCACTGTGATAAATCGCTTAGCTCGACTGGTGGTTGACCTTAGTACCACTGCATTGACGGCAAAATAGATTGCAGCGTATGTGAATATAAATGACATACGCGACATGACAAATGGATCTATGGAGACCTAGAAAAAAGTCATGAGAGGATTTTTATAAGGCTAGAAATTGCACGAAGCTATCCGGCCGAAGATTTACCGCGCGACAAACAAACGGCAGACTGAAAATACTCTCAGAGAAAGGCAAACCATCTCATTTGGTGCAACCAACAAATCTCGAAAAGACCTTACAAACCTAAACTAGTTTAGATTTGAATTTTAGACACAAACTTTAAGTTTGAAACTCTCAATATCTCAGACAACGAAGTTCAAAACAAAAATTTTGCAAAAAATAAACGTGCAGAGAAAGATGCAGTATTGATGGAATGAAGGTGTTTTTCTAAGCAACGTTATTTAGGTAAAACTTTTCCAAAAAAATTTTTACTCGAAATTACTTCCTCGTGTATTTCTTGCTTCCTTCGAAACAATCACTTGCTCGGTTTAGTCTATATTATTTAGCGTGAATACAAAAAAAATGTTTTTAACCGCAGTTTATTAGGTTGATCTACTGATAATGATTAAACATTATCCTCTTGGTCCAAAGTTGTGGGCAGATATACCATTATCATCTTAGGTTCTCGCCCCCGTGGATGTACAACCTCATACACAGACTTGTAGCGTCGCAGGTGACCTGCCAGGCTACCAAAATAGTGACTGACAGCCGCAGTTTATTGGATTTCGGACACGGTACTTTTAGGGTATGCTTATTTGCGCAAGTTTTTGGATACTCTACAAGATTGCTCTGTTTTTCTGTGTTTTGCTAAGTTTGATCTTATCTGACTTCTTTTTGGCAACTGGAACGTTTTTTCCTCCTCTCTTCAGTCTTTGTTGTTGCCCCTAAGCATGTTTTGTAATTCCTCTTGTTTTTGTTCGGAAAAGAACTCTTTGTTACATTTTGAGCAAAAAAATGCATTCTGGTTGTTTGTGCATTCTTTTTGTTATGCATCTCCAAACCAATGACTGTTTTGCTGATTTCTTTCATCTGGGTTTCTTTCATTGCGTGTTAGTTAGGTGAGTTGCACCTGAAAATTTCAAGACAACAGAAGATCAAATTGTTAGTTCCCTTTTCCTGTTTCCAGTTTGGCAAAATTTTCCATTCTGCTTATGAATGTTTTTTATTCCATAGGTTTCTGTCACTTGCAATGGCGTGGATTTTTTTCCAATGTATGCCTGCTTCTTGTAGAATCTTATGTCAGTAGCTTTAGGCCTTTTTTCTTCTTGGCGATATATTTTGAGTGATTTGCTACTTTTCTGTTGTTATTATTTTTTCTAGCTAAAATAAGCCTGATTCTTTGCAATACTTTTTTTTGTATCTTTCATCTGATGCGTTCTTTCTTACATCTTGCATATACGGATTCTTCCGTTGTAGTTTCTTTAGGTGGCGTTCTTCTTTTTGTTAGCCCCAATGTGAAGCGGTAATAGCGCTAGCATACAAGGTCCTGAATGGCGTATCGAAAAGAATGCCACTCTCTACTCAAGCTCGTACAACTTTGATTTCGTGTACCTCCACTAGGCTGATTTTTTCCATAGTTTTGGTTTTCGCTTCATGCAGTGTTCTCCTTCCCGTTTTTATCGGTTCTTTACTCCTTGTTTGTCCACAAACCAGCATCCAATCATGTGGATACTACACCAGGCATCTCAGCCAAAATGAAATTTTCAACCGAGAGATTTCCCCTCCGTCATTTACCCACGCATCTTGAGAGTTACTAGTGAGAGATAAAGTTTTGAAATTGACTTTAGCTTCGCTTTTTTTAGTTCCCACCATTGAAAATGTGCAGGAACTTTGTATTCGGGTGTGTTTTGATTTTTTTTTTTCGTTTTTTTTTCTTTTGGTTTCCACACAAAATCAGGTACCACAAAGCTGTGAAGTTGAAGTTGTGATTCGAACACGGACGGCTTAAATTTTTTTAAATTTTTTGCCTAACTTCGTGGCAATAAAGTGATAATAACTTGTTAAACTGGTCACTTAGGCTTAAAACACTTGAAATTTCTAAATTGCAACTAATTTTGAAAGCTATATTTGGCACTTCCCTGGCAACAAAAACAACTGTTGTCGGTTATGCCTAATTTACTAATTCTTACGCATGTGTTTAGTTTTGTCATCACACCGCGAACAAACAACTACCTAACTTTGAAGAACTTGATAATTTGAAGAACTTTTATTTGTTGTTTTTATGAATAAGGTCGGAACTTTCTGTGTTACTTGCACAGCAACCGGCTATCTTTGTTTTTTTTTGGCTTTTTAAGAGTGAGTAATTTTGCTCCAGGACTTAGTCTCCAATTTGTACCTTTTTTTGCAGCTTATTTCTGCTTTCTTTCTGCTTTCTTTTAAGAGAAGGAGGTCATTTTTCTCTTAACCCATCGTTCTTGGTTCCTCCCATTGCAATCTATCCCTCTTCCTTATATGGCGTCGATTTACTAGGTCGCACTCAGTTTTGGTCATTATCCAGAGCGTACAGTTTTTGCACCTACATTTGCTGTATTTTCTGTATTTTCTTCTTCTATAATTTTTTTTAAGAAGTGAGTTATGACCTATTGGTTATACTGATAGAATAATTTCAGATAGGGTACACCGTCTGCTCGTCATGCTATCTTATTTCGGCCGGATAGATTCGTGCAACTTCTTAGTCTAATATCAATCTTAATCTTACTCTTATATCTCCTAGTCTCAATAGATCTAGTGTATACTGGTTTTCGCAAATTAGTTCATGGAGTTTATCCAGAAGGAGGACAGCTGTATTCAAAGATTTATTCAAATTGTTCTGGTGCTGAAACTACAAGTAGTTTCAGCACTTACAAATAAGTGTCAATGTTAGAGATGGAATATGATTGGCTAGTTAAAAATATTTTATAAAGATAGTTTTATCAATAATATAATTGGTTTATAAATACTAGTTCAGAACTGGTTCCACCCATCCGGACTTACAGAGTTTTTAGTTTTTATTGTTTATTGTAGTGAAGGACGGGTGATGTGGTTTTCTTTAGAAGTTGAGCAGTGACTTCTTGCAGAGAGGAGAGATGTAGTTGTTTGTGTTAGACGGAGGAAGATTCGTTCGTGTTTCAAGAAGGGTCTCGCTGATCGTGGTAGTCTTGGTTGATTGTGTCAAGACTTCTGATGGATGCAATGATGTATCGATGTCGTTAAGTTTAGAGTGAGACTACGTGCAGGGTGAAGTTTGACTTTTCCGTGTGAAGTGCCAAGTGACTAGGATCGGTACGTGTAGTCAACATCGAGATGGCCAGTGGCCTGGTTCAATGATTTTCCTTTGCTAAGATGCTGAGACCATAGTTAAAATCCTTTGAGTGTAGTGACTTTTGGCAGCAAGTCGATTAGATTTGCCATTGCAGAGATGGAATGTAGTTGGGTTGTCATCTCCTTTGCTGCTCGTTCTTTGGGCTCTAAGAAATCTTTACATACTGCATTTATGTTTTACTTAAAAAATTACTTCTAGTTAGTTATGTTTTAGGTATGATTTATTATTAATTGTTATCGCAAAAGCGTTTTATTTTAGTTTGGTATTTTTTAAAGAGTAGCTCACACTAGAGCAACTCTCAGCAAAAAATACAACGTGGGTCTCAAAGCGTGGTTGTAGCTTGGTGGGTTAGGCCGGGTATAGAGCATGCTCAGGACGTCCCTCTGGTTGATGAGGCCAGGAGTGGGCTATACTTTTATGGTCTCACTGTGCAGAGTCTCTTTATTTGTTCAACCTTTTGTTACATTTTTATTACTTTTTTTCTCTTTTTTGTTTTAGTTGTATCCTAGGTTTGGGTTTGTCTTACGAGTTTATCGTTGTGTTTTATTTTGTTTTAGTAAATCTTGAAATTGGTTTTCATAAGAATAATTTATCCAGTTTTAAACTGGCCTTAATCTGGGTTGGTACTGTGAGGTTTTCTTTCTTTGTCATGCTGTTAGTTTGTGGTTTTGTGACGATGGTAAGCTGCGTTGGTTAGTTCAGTTTACTATGTAATTCCTTCCAACTGGGTAAAAGGAAAGTTTGAAACGTGTGAAAACAAATTAGAGTCTTTATCAGTGAAAGTTAGAACTTAAAATTCATTATTTAAACAATTCTTCGTGGGCGAGTTTTGCGATTGTGGAAAGAGTGTGTGATTTATGGGCGAGTGAATGATTCAAATTGATCGAGGACGCGTCGTGTAAGAAAATTAGTACTCTTTAACTTATTTGCACTTTTTATGAATTTACTACATAGAAATATTAATTTTACTGCTATGGAGGTTTCAATTTATGAAAATACTGCTATCTTGAGGTAAGTTTACTATTTTAGAGGATCAAAATTATGAATTTACTGCTGTAGAAAGGTAAATTTTTTTGCTTTAATTAAATACTGCAATTGTTGAAATGAATTAAAATTTTCATAGAAAAGAGTTTATAATTTTTTAATTATTTTATTTGTTTTAGATGATTGAGTGATGAAATCCAAAAGAGAAAAGTGAGAAATATATAAAGAATGGTTATTTGTGTTTGAATTTTGTTAGTAACAAATTCTTAATTAGGTTACTAAAGGTCACCGTCGGCAAAAAATTTAATTGGGAAAACAGTGTGAATTGTGTCTGATGATGTTAGGAATTTAGCAAGCAAGAGGATGACGTAGTTAGTTTGAATGAGAGGCCAAAGAAACTCGAGTGCTCTGATTATCTTGTGCTCTTCACTACCTAGCTTGAATTCATGCAGTGGATTTTGATATAGGTTATAAAACTTATAGTTATTTTTAGTGTTATGAATATATTCAAGAATTAGGACTTCAACGGGCTGTACATATTCGTGGAGAAAATTAGTGGGCGGGATTCTACGACGTTAAACATTTGGTTAGTGCGCAGAATATATAAATTTGTCTTATGAGGTCGTATTATCGGATGATGCCTTGCATATTAGTGTCTTTTATACAGTAGGTGAAAATTAAGAAGAAGGGTGAAGTATATTAAGAGTTAACAAAATGAAATCGGTATTGTCGGTATCGTGATGGTGTATTAGTTGTGTAGTGGTGTGGGATAAATTTATAATAAGTGTATGTGTGAGTTTGTTTAGTGCGTAACATTATTTGGTATGAGCAGTGTAAGTAATGTTTTTTTTTGGTTTGAGGCAATTGAAAGGTAGTGAGAAGTGATTAAATTTATTTAAATGAGAATCGTAGAATTTGATGTCGCAAAGTGCTGAGGCAATAAAAATATCATTTTTTTTTCATGCAGTTAATGACAAACACATATTGTGATTTTATAAAAATTTTCTCAGTTAGTTGGGGAATAAAGTGATAATAACATGTTAAACAGGTCACTTAGGTTTAAAAAGCTTGAATTTTCTAAATTGCAACTTATTTTGAAAGCTATATTTGGCACTCCCCTGGCAACAAAAACAACTGTTGTCGGTAATGCCTAATTTTCTAAATCTTAGTTTCATGTGTTTAGTTTTGTCATCACACCACGAACAAAAAGCTACCTAACTTTGATGAACTTAATAATTTGAAGAACTTTTATTTGTTGTTTTTATGAATAAGGTCGGAGTTTTTTGTGCTACTTGCACAACAACCGGCTATCCTTGTTTTTTTTTGGCTTTTTAAGAGTGAGTAATTTTGCTCCAGGACTTAGTCTCCAATTTGTACCTTTTTTTGCAGCTAATTTCTGCTTTCTTTCTGCTTTCTTTTAAGAGAAGGAGGTCATTTTTCTCTTAACCCGTCGTTCTTTGTTCCTCCCATTGCAATCTATCCCTCTTCCTTATATGGCGTCGATTTACTTGGTCGCACTCAGTTTTGGTCATTATCCAGAGCGTACAGTTTTTGCACCTACATTTGCTGTCGGGCAGCAATAACGCGTGCCAGTATTCTGACTCACATTGCCAAGAAACATACACCTCTGTATTCATTTGCGTCCTTCCTATTTCCATTTATTCTTTGGAAGAGGTTTTATCTGGCCTCTTTTCGAAGTGTATGGTACGTCCCATTTGTCCCCGCGTGTTATGTGAACCAGCTTTGATCTTTTCTGCTAAGATTTCTATATTTTCTTCTTCTATAATTTTTTTTAAGAAGTGAGTTATGACCTATTGGTTATACTGATAGAATAATTTCAGATAGGGTACACCGTCTGCTCGTCATGCTATCTTATTTAGGCCGGATTGATTCGTGCAACTTCTTAGTCTAATATCAATCTTAATCTTACTCTTATATCTCCTAGTCTCAATAGATCTAGTGTATACTGGTTTTCGCAAATTAGTTCATGGAGTTTATCCAGAAGGAGGACAGCTGTATTCAAAGATTTATTCAAATTGTTCTGGTGCTGAAACTACAAGTAGTTTCAGCACTTGCAAATAAGTGTCAATTTTAGAGATGGAATATGATTGGCTAGTTAAAAATATTTTATAGTGATAGTTTTATCAATAATATAATTGGTTTATAAATACTAGCTCAGAACTGGTTCTACCCATCCGGACTTACAGAGTTTTTAGTTTTTATTTTTTATTGTAGTGAAGGACGGGTGATGTGGTTTTCTTTAGAAGTTGAGCAGTGACTTCTTGCAGAGAGGAGAGATGTAGTTGTTTGTGTTAGACGGAGGAAGATTCGTTCGTGTTTCAAGAAGGGTCTCGCTGATCGTGGTAGTCTTGGTTGATTGTGTCAAGACTTCTGATGGATGCAATGATGTATCGATGTCGTTAAGTTTAGAGTGAGACTACGTGCAGGGTGAAGTTTGACTTTTCCGTGTGAAGTGCCAAGCGACTAGGATCGGTACGTGTAGTCAACATCGAGATGGCCAGTGGCCTGGTTCAATGATTTTCCTTTGCTAAGATGTTGAGTTCTTAGTTAAAATCCTTTGAGGGTAGTGACTTTTGGCAGCAAGTCGATTAGATTTGCCATTGCAGAGATGGAATGTAGTTGGGTTGTCATCTCCTTTGCTGCTCGTTCTTTGGGCTCTAAGAAATCTTTACATTCTGCATTTATGTTTTACTTAAAAAATTACTTCTAGTTAGTTATGTTTTAGGTATGATTTATTATTAATTGTTATCGCAAAAGCGTTTTATTTTAGTTTGGTATTTTTTAAAGAGTCGCTCACACTAGAGCAACTCTCAGCGAAAAATTCAACGTGGGTCTCCAAGCGTGGTTGTAGCTTGGTGGGTTAGGCCGGGTATAGAGCATGCTCAGGACGTCCCTCTGGTTGATGAGGCCAGGAGTGGGCTATACTTTTATGGTCTCACTGTGCAGAGTCTCTTTATTTGTTCAACCTTTTGTTATATTTTTATTACTTTTTTTCTCTTTTTTGTTTTGGTTGTATCCTAGTCTCAAAAATAGAATATTTTGGTTTGGGTTTGTCTTATGAGTTTATCGTTGTGTTTTATTTTGTTTTAGTAAATCTTGAAATTGGTTTTCATAAGAATAATTTATCCAGTTTTAAACTGGCCTTAATCTGGGTTGGTACTGTGAGGTTTTCTTTCTTTGTCATGCTGTTAGTTTGTGGTTTTGTGACGATGGTAAGCTGCGTTGGTTAGTTCAGTTTACTATGTAATTCCTTCCAACTGTGTAAAAGGAAAGTTTGAAACGTGTGAAAACAAATTAGAGTCTTTATCAGTGAAAGTTAGAACTTAAAATTCATTATTTAAACAATTCTTCGTGGGCGAGCTTTGCGATTGTGGAAAAAGTGTGTGATTTATGGGCGAGTGAATGATTCAAATTGATCAAAGACGCGTCGTGTAAGAAAATTAATACTCTTTAACTTATTTGCACTTTTTTATGAATTTACTACATAGAAATATTAATTTTACTGCTATGGAGGTTTCAGTTTATGAAATTACTGCTGTCTTGAGGTAAGTTTACTATTTTAGAGGATCAAAATTATGAATTTACTGCTGTAGAAAGGTAATTTTTTTTGCTTTAAATAAATACTGCAATTGTTGAAATGAATTAAAAATTTCATAGAAAAGTGTTTATAATTTTTAAATTATTTTATTTGTTTTAGATGATTGAGTGATGAAATCCAAAAGAGAAAAGTGAAAAATATATAAAGAATGGTTATTTGTGTTTGAATTTTGTTAGTAACCAATTCTTAATTAAGTTACTAAAGGCCGTCGTCGGCAAAAAATTTAATTGGGAAAACAGTGTGAATAGAGTCTGATGATGTTAGGAGTTTAGCAAGCAAAAGGATGACGTAGTTAGTTTGAATGAGAGGCCAAAGAAGCTCGAGTGCTCTGATTATCTTGTGCTCTTCACTACCTAGCGTGAATTCATGCAGTGGATTTTGATATAGGTTATAAAGCTTATAGTTATACTTAGTGTTATGAATATATTCAAGGATTTGGACTTCAACGGGCTGTACATATTCGTGGGGGAAATTTAGTGGGCGGGATTCTACGACGTTAAAACATTTGGTTAGTGCGCAGAATATATAAATTTGTCTTATGAGGTCGTATTATCGGATGATGCCTTGCATATTAGTAATCTTTTATACAGTAGGTGAAAATTAAGAAGAAGGGTGAAGTATATTTAGAGTTAACAAAATGAAATCGGTGTTGTCAGTATCGTGATGGCGTATTAGTTGTGTAGTGCTGTGGGATAAATTTATTATAAGTGTATGTGTGAGTTTGTTTAGTGCGTAACATTATTTGGTATGAGCAGTGTAAGTAATGTTTTTTCGGTTTGAGGCAATTGAAAGGTAGTAAGAAGTGATTAAATTTATTTAAATGAGAATCGTAGACTTTGATGTCGCAAAGTGCTGAGGCAATAAAAATATCTTTTTGTATTCATGCATTTAATGACAAATACATATTGTGATTTTATAAAAAAATTTTCAGTTAGTTGGGGATTAGTATTTTCGTCGTCTTCTAAAAATATATCTTCCATATAACGTGCAATAGCGTGATCATAATGGTTAATTGAGAATCAGTTTGCTTTCTGTGCAATAAACCTAATTAATATTTGCCTTAGTCCTATGGTTGTTGAATTGTTTTTCATGAAGTGCTGTGCTTAGGTGGTGTAGTCGAGTTTGACACAATTCATTATCTTCTGGGTTAGTATATAATGGAAGTGATAATGGGTTAGTGAAATGGTTATCTGATGTCCATGAAAGTGCGGGAAACAGGGTATATTCGTCAACGTATGTTCATTGGTCGTGGTTAGTGGTCTGATAGTAGGTTTATTGTGGAAAGTATGGTTTGCACATTTGTAAAAATTCATGAGTGTTTTTGTGGAGTGGGTGAACGGAAAACATTCGAGGAGGTCGGGGGTTGGCAAGCAATGGGGTATTGGGATGCTTTCAATTAAATAATCGGTGGGCTCGGGTTTCTGCAATTGTGCATGCTGGTTTGGAGGAATTGGAGGAGAGAGTGGATTGCGATAAGTGATGAATTGTTAAAGTGTTAGGGTTTTGAAGCTGTTGTTGTAAGGTCAAGAAATTATCAAGCTCGTTTTCTAGTTCTTCATTAACGGGGCTAGGGGGGTCGGGTTGATCGCCGGTCCTTAAGCAGAGGATTGGTGTTGCGTCGGTATAGGGGGAAGGGGCTGGGGAAGGTTCGTCGGGAGTTGGGTGTGGAGTGGACGGTAGGGGTTGCGAAAAAGTGGACGGGCTGGGCTCGGAATTCTGGAACTCATCTGGAGTTTCAACATCGGAATTGTTAATTTGTGAGACGGTATGAAAAATTGTGTGTGTGGAATTATCATCAGGGTCCATGCATGGTGAATTATTAGTGTTTGATGATATGGGAGAGGGAGTGAGATCAGATATTGATAAGTTAGGAGAGTGACGTTGGAGATTGAAAGGTAAGAAAGGGAACGGTTGAGGGATCCAATCTGGCGGCTCATCGTGGGCTAAAAAGATGGTTGTTCTGAGAACGGAAATTAG
Organism: Symsagittifera roscoffensis; assembly: GCF_963678635.1. NCBI lineage: Eukaryota > Metazoa > Xenacoelomorpha > Acoela > Convolutidae > Symsagittifera > Symsagittifera roscoffensis. Next base: position 26,262,343 of record NC_087062.1, on the reverse strand, counting down.
TGTTTTATGGTTCTGTGAGTTGTTTGTATGTGTCTTCTATATTCGGTTAATGGGCTACTATATGAGTAACTGGGCTTTGTGGGTAGCTATGACTTGTAGAGATTTGCTCTGTTTCTGTTGTATTTCTATACTTTCGTCGAACTAAAGATAGCAGATGGTTATTATGTAAATTGTATAATTGTGTTCCAGTAAGTGCTCTATTTCTGTTGTCTTGTGGAGTATCGTATGCATTTGGTGTGGTTGATAGTTTTTTGTTGTATTCGTTTATTTGAGCGTCAAAAAGAATTTTATTAATTGAGGTTGAAAATATACCAAAAAAACCCTGCGAATAATTTGCGTGCTACACTTGCTTGTTTGTTGACTTGTGTGTGTTTTGCGCAAGAATTATAGATTCCTTTCAATAGTCAGAAGAGAAATCCAAAAAAAATTAAACAGCGTATAAGATAGTCAATCCCTCTAAGATGTAATAGGGCCATCCTAGAAAGGCGAGAAGTTTGTTTTTTAAGTTTACAAAACTGAAAATATTAAGAGGTGAAATATCTTGAGAACGATTTTTTTCACCGTTTAAATAGATATGATCTTTTATATTTTTAAACCATCCACTGTAGTCTTGTGCATTTATGTCTGAAAATTCTGCGGTTTCTGCAAGTTTTCCTAAATTTCTATCTATGGATTATCTTTGTTTTGTAATCAATTGTGTAAGGAGTTCTTGAAACTGTTGTGTGCGAAGACGATGTTTTATATCGGATCTGGAGTAGACCTATTGATTTTAATTTTATATTTGGGTTTTCAGCAATAGCTCTGATATTTTCTGGCAAAAAAAAATTCTTTAATGGTGGCATAAGTGTAGGATATGGCGTGAAAAGATAGAATTTATCTTCATCTGGATTTAGCTGTACAACATTAGGCTTTTTTAGATGCACATGGGACGACTGTATCCCAAAAATTTGTTCAAGTAGAAAGTATGTCAACAAAATGAACTTCATTTTTGTAGAAAATAGAGATTCTTTTGTAACATCTTTTATGTTCAAAAACATATAATGGTGATACTTTTCGCGAACATGTTTAATACCATTATATATTTTCTTCGTATTTTATAAAACTTGAACTGTTGCCTGATAATAAATATCCTCCTTAAGGTATTTTTAATACTGCAAGTGCAAGTGATTGAAAAGTTTGGGTTCGTTCAAGTTCACATAAGTGATGAAGCGTTTTTAATTCTGATAGCGACATTTCTTGAAAAATTCTACTTATTGTGTAACCAATTTCATGTCTAAGTGGAGGTTATAGTGAATTGCACTCAAAATAAGTATTGTTCATGATTGATAGTGTTTGTAAACGTGTACTGCCTTTGTCTTGTTAGCGAAGTTTTCGACCAGGATTTCCTGTGTTTTTCAGAAATGCTACTGGGATGGATTAGTTTTCTTCATTTTTATTGTGATACGTTGCATATGGGTTAGTTACTAATTTTCCTGTTTTCACGTCGACTTTTTTTTCTTTTCGACAAAAGTTTCTGAAAAATGTGTTTTCATAAAGTGGAGTTTTATATTTGCAAGCGAGTTCTGTTTTGGGGTAAATTTCAAAATGTGTCAAATTATTTTATATTCCACCAATATTTTTATAACGATTTCTGTTTTGTCGAATTTTATCGGTGTTTACTTTATTATATAGGAATGATTCAATAAAGTATTTTTGTTTGTTGAAATTTTATCATTATTTTTTGAATTCTCGCAACTTGAAATGTGGTACATGTGTCTTCGGGGAGCCAAACAATAGTTGCTTGTGTTCGTGTTGCTGGATCGCAAAAACCTCAGTAATTTTTGCAAGGCAAGCGTATTCCTTTATAAATTATGGTGTCTTCTTTTAAATCTCGTGTTAGTTGTACTTCATCTAATTGGATTTTCCAATCAAAAAACATGATTTCTTGATATCCTTTGTTTTTTGTGTCTGCTTGACATTAAGAAGGTGTGTTTATTCCAATGAGTGCTTTCCAATTTTTATCATGGAGATCATAAGTTAATTCTCCATATACGCCGTGGAACGGATATTTATCGTCTAGTTTTATGTGACCTTGGTATCTTTCAAGTTCTGCTTGATGTGCAGAGTTTGGAAAAACTTGAAAATTTACCAATTTTCGCTTTGTGCCTTTATTTGCAGTTAACTTTAATCGTTGAAAATCATTTTCTACACTTTTCAGGATTATGATGTAAAAGTTCTTCAATATTGCTTTGATAGAAAGAATCGTGATCGAGCCTAATTTTGTTTCCATTTGAAACTTGGGAACAAAGTACGTTTTTCTCTGAAAAATTTGCTGTGAATTTATATCAGGTTAAGGTTGTAGCTCGGGTTTTTGAATAAAGTGTCGCTTCTATATTCGCTGTTTCTATTTCTTTTGGTAAGGGTTCGCATTGAGTTTCTTGGTTTATGGCGTATTTATGTAAAAATTTTTGTTCATTTTCTTCACAATCATAGTGTGTGACTAGTAAATCTTGTGGTCCTGTTTAAGGGGAAGGGTTTTTATAAGATGTTGGTTCTGAAAAAATAAGAAGAGAGAAAGCTTGGAGAAAAAAGATTTTTAAAAGATACATGTGTAGGATAGACAAGTGTAGGATAGATACATGTGTAGAATATGGGTTATAGATCCAAGTGTCTTTTTTGCATTTCTATCGTATTTATAGATAATTTCTGTTGTGATTAATGGGGGAGGTAATGATTGAGCTGTTATATTTGGCCGAGCTAGGGGAGAGGGTGATGTACTAATTTATTTAATTTTTTTTGCTGTTTCAAACTTAAGTGTTAAATTGTCTTGTGTAACGATTTGTATGTTGTGTACTTTGTGAATATAGTGTCTGTATTGTAATCTGTTGAGTGCCCAATTATGTAGTCTGTTGCTATCAAAATGTTGACCAAAAAAGGGAGGGGGTACTACGAATGTATTCTAGTCTAATCGTCGGGGTATATTATTGGTTAAATGTTCTCTATATCTATCGTCTAAATTTATAGGGAAATTTAGAGGAAATGTTGTTGTTGGAGTTTGACTTATTGTTAAAGGGGCCGAAAATAGTGATAAGGTTTCTGGTAATGTATCCGATGAGATATCTTTAGGGTCGTTTACAAAGTTTTGTTCACCTTGAGTGAAAGTTTGTGTCATTCATTGTTTCATCGAATTGAAGTTGGGGGTTAAAGAAATTTTCACGAACTTTTTTGGATGTGGGGGTTGATTCTAAGTAATCCGATAGTATTTTCGGAGCTTTTGTTGTGAAATAGTTTGTAATGGTGGAGGGGTACTTTGAATTGTAATATTGGAAAGGTCCAAAGGATTTGGGGTTGGTTATGATAGTATATTCAAATGAACTCTGGGAGTTGTAAAATTTCTATAACGTCTTGGATGTATGATTTTTCTATCTATTGTAGATGTTTGGTTTTGGTTTTGACGTATGTTGTATGTTGATTGTATGTTGGTTCGTATTGTTTTTCGCTTAGAGGTGCGTGGCGAACTACGTGTTTTAAAGGTTCTGGTAGCAATGGGTGTCTTTCTTCAAATGTATATGGGTTTTCTTGAAGTGAAATATGCGTTGATGATTGGGGTTGATTTGTCTGACTAGACGTTGGTGTTGTTGGATATTCCTGGGATGTCGTAGTCGGTGGGGAATGTTGTGTTCGTTGTTGATTAGCAATTTTGAAAAGTTATTCAATTTTTACTTTTGAAGAAAATATTATGTTGATCATAATAATCTTCTATGAAAACGATTAAAAGTGTTGTTGCTAGTGCCAAAGTTTTTATTGCTTTTTTATACATTTGCATACTGTCAAAATTAGGGAGAAAAAATTAGAGAATTGTCACTAAAAAAGAAAGATGTCTTTCTAGTTAAATAAATGTCTTAACAATTAGATTGTTGTTGAAATATCGTACCTGAGGAAGTGGTCAAGAATTTGTGCGAAGTTGAGATAGGCTATTTGTAGTGAGTGAAAAATTACGAAAAAACTGCAAAAAATTACGAGGAGAAGGAGAAATATTTCAAAGGTGTCTATAATAATAAATATACTAATTTGAAAAAAGATTAATAGTAGTGAAAAAAGTTTTGAGATTTTTATGTTGAGGAGACGAACTGAGCGAGAAAAAAGCATTTGAGACATCATTTGTCCTTGCCGAATTATTTTTTATTTTTCGAGGCCAAATTTGTGTGTGGTTTGATTGTTTTATGATTTTTGACAAGTGGGTAGGACATAGTCAATTTTTGGTGGGGGGAAGTCTGGGATCTAAGAATGAGCTTTCTAGTTTTGTTTGTATTTGCTGGATGATAGGGGGTATTCAGAAGTTATTTGTTCTTTAGGCTAAATGATCATGTCTTATTTTTACTTGAGGCTTGATTTAGTATTTTTCTTGTCTAGAAAACTAGAGTGTAAGTTGGGACAATATTGTTGATCTTTGTACCATTGGTAGGGGAGGGTTGTAATATTCAGATTTTGTTTATTTCGGTTGTCAAATATGAGCTTGTTGCCTATTTTTGAACTAGAGGTCTTTGAATTATAGTTTCAAATATGTTTGAAGTCCGCAGAAAGTCGGCTAAAGAAGTGGTGTCAGAATGGGGTGATGTTTAGATAGTTTCTCATTGGCTAAAGTTGAACTAATTGTTCAAGAGTGTCAGCATGAATTTTATCAAAGAGAAAAAAAGTTTATTAAATCTTTGAAAATTTAAAATTATTTAAATGGAAAGAGGTTTTTGAAACTGAACTTTCTTAATTTTTTAGATTGTGGAACTTTGTAATTTTTTTGTGGTTGACTTCTAAGTCGTGATGATTGTCGATGTTGAGATTATTCTTTTGATTCTTGTGATAAAATTTTTTCTTCTAGTTTTTGATTTTTTCTTTGTCTTTGAGGTATTTGTTTATTGCTTATTTCTTGAGATTTTACTCGGGTCTTTTCAGTTTCTTTATTTTTTGGTTCTAATAATTGTGCTGAACAATTTAAATCATGTGTTTGTTGGTGATTTTCGTCTGAGTTGTCGTGGACAACCTTGAGTCTTGTAATGGAGTAAAACTGTGTTATTTCGCGAAGAGCGTTTTCTTTTGGGTAATATGGTAAAAGATTGTTTCTGTGTTGAATTATTTCCTTTTTATTTAAATCATTAAGTTTTTATGTTACATCAGTAGGTTTGTCAATAGTTTGAAATGGTCCTTTTTGGATTTGTTGTAATTTTTTGTATATTCCATTTTGTGTTACAAAATTTGGTTTTAAGAAATACGTTTCAAATTTTAGGTTTGTAGCTGGTGTTAATCGTGATTTAATTTGTGATTGAACATTCTGTCTTTGTAATAGTTCTTTGGTTTTTTTTTAAATAAATTTCATTGTGTTTTCTATCTTTAATTAAAATCAATTCGGTATTTGTCAAAATATTGTCTGCCTGTGTTCTGTGAGCGCTCGGAATCTCAATTTGGTCTACTTAAAAAAAGGTCAACAAATTTTCAAAGTTTTTTTGAACATCCGCCCCCTCAACAAAAAATCTATATCCGCCCCTCTTTGTTTCATTGCCTTCTTAGAATTTTAAAGTTTCTCACAAAACTGATTTTTAATGGTGGGGGAAAGTGGAAAAGAGCCAGGGCTTCGCCTTAATGCGAACAGTTTTGTCAAGTTTTTAAATTGTCAATGATTGATTTTTCTTTAACAGAAATTTTTATTTAACCTTCATTTTAATGGTTAATGGTTTCAATTCAACTTGGGTTGATTAAAGAGTTGTTTTTATTGGGCACCTATGCTATGCACTGGAAGAAACTGGAAACTTTGCGCGCGTTAATTATCTCATTTAAATTGGCAAAGTAGCAATTTTTAATACCCATTTTTTAACAATCATTTCGTGTGCTTCTTTGAAAGTCATATGAAAAGTCAGTCGTTTGTTTTTCGTTCAAAAGGTTTCTTTTTTTTTCTTCTCCACTTTCTTGGCAAGGCAAAATGCGTTTTAGCTGGAAGCAGAAAATTTAGTTCTCAACAATTTTTTTTATTATGTTGGCATTTTGACAACTATTTTGCTATTTGTCCATCAATCCAATTTTGTAAAATAAGGTAAACTACTTACCAGATACAATTTAGTTTGAATGTTTAATCGTTAAGTTAGTTTTTCATAGAAATTATAAAATCACTCCTATAAAGGGTTTACTTAAATGGCAATAGCAATAAGAACTCTACGTAAAACGGCAAAACCAATAAGAAACCTTGCTCAACTAAAAAACTCACTGCTGAATACATACAGGGTTACACTTCTAAAAATCTAGTTCTCAGTCAGCTTTATTATTCAGTACCAATATTGTTGGCATTTGAGAAAATTCGCTAAACACATCAGACAGAATTAATAGTTCTTTGGACCACTTTTTTCAAAGTTCAATTTCTCTAAACAAAATATTTTCTATGCAACCCAGAGTAAGATACTATACTAGCATATACTTTTTCAAATGAAATAAAACCAAATTGACGCGTTTTGTTCGAACATATTTTCCAAATTACGAAATCTGCAAATTCAAAGGACATACTAAAAAGTGGCTTACTTCAAATTAACCATGACAAACCTTTTCTTTTTAAAGCAATGGGTTTAATTTCTTGCTTGAAAAACTAAAAGACAGAAACTCCTATCCTGTTTTTAAAAACAACTGAACAAACACTTGAAAAGATTAAATAATAAAAATTTTTGATAACATTTTTTGATCGATAACAATTTTTTGCAAGATTAAGATTACAGCTATTTAGTTTATCTTTTCAACGCAGTCCTTACCATCTTGAGATCACTTAACTCATTAAAGGCTTAAGCTACTATTATCAGCTCAATGTTGAGTCGGATAAAAAACTTTTGGTTTGTTCATTATTGTACACTAGATAATGTGTGATTTGTTCACTTTTGGTTTGTTCATTATTTTACACTAGAACACTACCCGCAATGACAGAAATGGATTAGGATCAATTTTAGTACGAAAAAAGTACGTTGATTAAATTTAGATCGATTTTAGTCTGAAAAAGTGCTAAGATTAGATTTTAAAAATGAATATTGATTTTGATCGATTTAAAATTAATTTAAATTGATCTTAAATCCGAGCCAAAAAATTGATCCTAATCGATTTTAAATCAATTTCAATGCATTTTTTCTAGTCTGAGTTTGTTTTTACTTTTAAAGGGATTAGAACGGATATAAATCGATTTAAATCGATTTTTTTTATTCGAGATTTATCAGTTTCGAATTTTTATTGCATTTATTCATTGCCTATCACTTTTCATTTCACATCCATATCGTATTGTAGCATAAAACAGACCAAAAAAATACCAAAATATTGATAAAATTCTATGAGTTTTGATACTTTTCTTGATTCGTTTTATATGTTTTGCCCAAAATCTGATTTATCTTCATAATGTTCTATGATTTATTTGCATATTAATTAAATCAAATTTCAATTCATTCTGACCCTTTTCTTGTTTTTTACATAGGATTTTGCAAAATCTGATTTACAATAGTTTTCTATAATTTCATTGTCTATTTTCGAGTTTAAAATCTGATTTATGTGGATCATTTTATTGAATTCTTTAACATCTGGCACGAGTGTTTGTTTTAAAAAATCGAGAATAAAAAATTTCAACTATTTTGTTAAAGGGTATGATTTTTTCGCCGTGTTAGCAAAAAAAAATTGATTTTTGTGAGTCTGAAAATCCATCGAAATCGATTTAATTCGATTTTTTAGACACTCAAATTGATCCAAAGTTTTGAAGAAAGATCGATTTAAATCGATTTAAAATGGATTTAAGTGAGATTCGGATGGATTTTAGTTGGTCGGAAAATCCATCAAAATCGATTTAAATCGATTTTTTACACACTTAAATCGATTTAAAAATTTCAAAAAGATCGATTTAAATAAGTTCGTAAAATGTACATTGTTAATCGATTTGGATCGATTTAAAATCGACTTAAAATCAATTTAAATCGATCTGAAAACATTTTTGTCAGTGCGGGTAGATATTGTACACTAGACCTTTTTTAAATCAATTCTGAGTTTGTCTCTCTCTTTGGCTTTTATAATCCAAGAACATGAAGAGTATTTGAACAACGCTTGATCGCTTTTTAAAGAGAATTATCAGATTTTTTTTGAAATTAAACCGTTTGAGCAACTTTCGTTTATTAATGCGGAATTTTATTTTCATTGTTTCATCAATCCAGCTCTGCTCGCCTTTTTTCTGACAAATTTTTGCACCAGTTTTTATTTGAAATTCAATGGGGCGAGACTTAAATGAATGGATTTTTTCTCACTTTTTAAGCAGTTCATCACATTTGTCTACAAAAAACAGTTTCGTTGATTTAGCCCCGATACGAGAGATCATTCAAACTTTCTTGAATTGTTGAAAGCAAGGAGCAAGGACAATTGTCCCATGATTGAAAATTAGCACCGGAAAAATAAAAATGCTAAAAAAGTAGCCACGAAAAGAAATTCGCTTTCTAATCTGTTATTTTACCTGGTACGTGATGGATGCATTTCTGAAGGCTTGCTGTACGTAGTCCGTCTTATCGTAAATATTGACGCTATTTTGTGCAATCATGATTTTGTGATAGTAGTTGCCCATTCTCATGTGCACAAACACCATCGGACAGCCAGTGTTCTATTCGAAATGATACAAATGAGGATCATGAATATATCACCAAATCTGTTTATTTGAATACCCATTTTGGAATTCAAAGCCTCCTTACCCAAGAGTTTCCTATTTCACGATATTTTTGCTGAAATTTTTTTATTTCTTTTGAAAAGTTTCTGTGGCTCCCATATAATCCTTATTATTGAGGAGCGAAATTCAAAAAACGCTTTTTGACTAACTCTTGCCACCGCGTTGTCCTAAATATTTGCGCCGATAATTTAGATTAAAATGAGTATATTTCATATTTTCAGGCGTTATTATCTAAAACAAAACTTGATCGAGCAAAACAAAATCCACATGTTCAAAGTTTTTTTTGAGGATCCGCAATTTGTTCTCAAAAATGGAAATTCTAGATGCTCCTGCCGGAATTACCGCTGGTAGGGTGCAGTATGGACCCCTCCAAATTTGTACCCTATTTTCAAATACCGCCAAAAGTTTCTGTTAAAGGAGAGAAAAGTGAAGTTTCACTACCCCGGTCCAGGTCCCAGACTTCCGCGTCGCGACACATTTGTGGCACGACCAGCGCGACCAAACTCAGATTTTTCCAGGCCGAGGAGAATGCGCGAAAAAGAAAAAATCTCTCGCGGCTTTGGCGATCAATATGGAGACGGCGCGACTCAAAGATTGCGACCAGCCAGGCCAGCGCGATCCAAAATTGCCATTTCCAGACTTGAGCGATCGAGGTGGAGACGGCGCGATTTTTGCGACCAAGGTGTGTCGGATGAACTATTGAGACGGCCCATTCTGCAGGGATTAGCAAACGCAAACAATCCTGAAGTTTTTTAAAAGCGCCTTCAATGCAGACACCATCTACTTCAAACGCAGAGTGCGCGATTTTTTTTGCAAAACAGGGTCATTTGAAAATCAAAATGGCTTTTCCAAAAAAGTTGATTCATTTTTTCGAAATAGATCCTGTCAAAAAATCATAAATTTGCCACTGTTAACCGTTTTCTTGTTTCTTAATTAGTGTTCATTTGACCTTTGTGTTCAGAGGTAAAAAAGATTCAAATTGAGCCATATTATACTTTATCTTTTGCAGTACAGACGGCGCTCTTCTTTAGTGTGTCGTACACTAGTTTAGCCTCAGACCAGACTGAATCCTTAAATTGCAACTGCTGCTTGAACACGTTGTGGTAGTCTGAAACAATCTCAAATTAAACTTTGCTAGCTATGTACAGGTGCTAGGGATTTTAGCAGACCGGTTTTTCACAGACTAAACTTTTATCAGACTCAGAACAATTAGCAAGTCAGAACGCTAACTTCAAACGAGGTATTTGCGGTTAGCGACCGCTTGCTCACGAGTGTTATAGTGCGCGTAAATCTTTGTTTCGCTGCTAAAGTAGACTATTCTGTTTTTGAGGTTGATAGTTTGCTCAAAAATTGTGAGATAATTGTCTTAAACAGCGTGACCCAGGAGTGAGACCCAGGAGTGTGCGTCTTTTTATGTCTATGAACCAATTATGCGTCAGTTGCATGACAGTTGTAAAACTTCTGATCCAGTTGTAAAGCTCATTTTTCAGTTTTTATGCTAAAAAATTGGTTTGCTAAACGATCGGTTCACCTATGCACAGTATCCAGACAAAATGCAGTAAAACCCGGTCTAGTCAAACCTGCACCGAGCGCCCATGGATTCTGATTGATTATAATGGATTCCCGAGACAAAAACAATCTATTATATTTCATTTCAGATGTAAAATTCAGACCGCGAAATCGCATTATATTGCCATTAAAGTAAATTCTTTTTGAAAAAAAATCCATCACTATCCATTAAAATTGGTTATAATCCATTGTTTTTGGCGCTGAAATCGATTATTTTTGCAGAGATAATCCACTATAATCGATTATTCTCAAAAGTAAAAACCAATTATAATCCATTATAATCGATTAAAATCCATTTTATTTTTAGAATTAAATTGAAATATTTTGCAGAAAATTTAAGATTTCAACTATAAGGGGGGGGGGGGGGGGCGATTGGCGGTTGCGGGAAAACTGGGAGGGATAGGGGGTAAACGGGGGAGGGGGGTACAATCATTCAACCCCCTCCCCCCAACTCTACCTTAGCTCCCCCTACCGCCGTTCAAACCTTGCCCCCCCCCCTTTGTGGCAAAAAAACAGTAATATGAAGTCTTAAATTGCAATGAACTGAAAAGTAGAGACAAAAAATATCTAATTTTTATTGTGAAATGTAAGATTTTATAAAACGCAATGCGTAGCAACTGCATTAAACAGGAACTCGTTTTTACAGTGCTGATTTAAATTAACCGGACAAAACGCGTTCAACTTGAAATTTAAAACCCGTTTTTCTCAAATTGGGTTGAGTTTAGGAAAATTTTTATGAACACAAAATTTGCTTAAAATTTTAGCAGAAATAATATGGTGCAACTTGTTTGGCGAACTTCGGGCCCAAAATTTTACCCCAAAAATAGGTCATTTTGGCTTTTCTTGGTTTATCAAAAATTACGCCGGAAAGACTCAGTCGATCACAGACATAATTATATCAAAGTGAGTCTTACGTAGCCCAACAAAATTTATGAAGGGTATTTTCACCAAAAAAAATTGCAAATTGTTTAAAAATTGTTTTTAAATAAAAAGTTGATAATTTATATAGTAAAAACGACCTTTTTTGCCTATCAAACAAAAATAAATTAACTTATACAATATTTTCGAGATTAAATCCTTGTTAAAATTTGTTGGGCTACGTAAGGGGCTCACTTTGATATATTTTTGTCTCTGATCGACTGGGTATTTTCGGCGCAATTTTTGATTAACTAAGAAATGCCAAAATGACCCATTTTTGGGGTAAAATTTCGAGCCCGAATTTCGCAAAACAAATTACACCATTTTAAATCTGCTAAATCTTTGAGCAAGTTTTGTCTTCATAAGTTTTACCTTAAACTCAACCCAATTTGAGAAAAACGGGTTTTAAATTTCAAGTTGAACGCGTTTTGTCCGGTTAATTTAAATCAGCATTGTAATTGACTATAATAGATTATATTGGCAAAGATTCTGAAGATTAAAACCAATTTTTAGTGGATTAGAATTGATTATTATGGATTATAATGTTATGAAAAAAAATATTAGGATTATAATACATTATCATTGGATTAAATCAATTATTTTGTAATTTTATTGATACTGACCGTATTTGACATTATATTCGATTATTTTCGATTATGGCTTGGTGCGGGAAGGTCGAGGGGAAGGCACGCACGACATGTTTTGCCACTTTTTGTTCCGACTTTCGATACGAAAGCAACGGAATATTTGTGCTCGGGGTGGGTTTTTTTTTATTCAGACAAATTTTGACTTTTTAACTAGCCATTTTTGCCGGAATTTTTTTTAATCATTCGAAAGCTATTTTTGTCCTGAGCCTAAATTTGGAAAAATATTTCACGTGTGATCATTTTTCGTAAAGTTATGAGGGTTTAAAGATTGCCATTTTGGCCATTTTGACCAATTTGGGACAATTAGCGCGCGATACAATTCGCGCTAATAACGCGTAAGCGGAGATTTAATCCGTCTTAGAAATCGTTCCAAATTGGTTGAAAGAAGCTTATTTGCCATAACTGGTTAGATACAAGGAGCAAAATTTATTGTTTTGTACTTTATATGGCGTGTGGGGTGATGATTTGTTTGTCAGCTTCTAATCTTCGTGCATTCATCTTCATTTGATTTTGATATATTTGATAATTTTTGATATTTTGTCTGTTTTAATTTCGGAAATGTAATAAACTTTAAATTTTGTTTTTCTTCGATTTTCTTGGGTATGTTTTTTGGTGATTACAAAAAAATTGTGCTCCCAAAACTCTCATGATTTTTTTTTGTTTCTGCAGTGAATCTATATAGACGCAGGTCAATTCGAGTTAGTCGAAGTCGCATAGAAATCTAGCGAGGAACATTCTTTTTACAGCATTATAGACTGTTTTTGGTTAGGTTAAAGTTTTTTTTTAGTAAGAGTTGGTTTTGTTCCGACTTTCGATACGAAAGTAACGGAATATTTGTGCTCGGGGTAGGTTTTTTTTCTTCAGACAAATTTCGACTTTTTAACTAGCCATTTTTGACGGAATTTTTTATATCATTCAAAAGGTATTGTTGTACTGAATTCAAATTTAAACAAATATTTCACCTGTGATCATTTTTTGTAAAGTTACGGGGGTTTAAATATTGCCATTTTGGCCAATTTGGGACAATAAACGCGCGATATATTTCGCGTTATTAACGCGTAAGGGAGAGTTAATCCATCTTAAAAATTGTTCCAAATTGGTTAAAATAAGCCTATTTGCCATAATTGGTTTGTTACAGGGATTGAAATTTATCCTTTTGTACTTATATGGCGTGTGGGGGAATGATTTTTATTTAAAAAATTCAAATTTTAGAAATTTTTTTTTCATTTTGTTTTTTTTCATTGAATTTTTTAAATGTTATTACTGCTTCATAAACCTTAAAAGGCAGTCGGAACATTCAGGGCTTTGCCCTGAAACGAGCAGTCTTGTATTATTTTGTTGCCAAACACTTTTTGTTCCTACTTTTGATACGAAAGTAACAGAATATTTGTGCTCGTGGTGGGTTTTTTTTTCTTCAGACAAATTTCGACTTTTTAACTAGTCATTTTGACATAATTTTTTTAAATCGTTCAAAAAATATTGTTGTCTTGAGCTTAAATTTGAAAAGATATTTCACCTGTGATAATTTTTTTGTAAAGTTATGGGGGTTTAAAGATTGGCATTTCGGCCAATTTGGGACAATTAACGCGCGATATATTCCGCGCTTTTAACGCGTAAGCGGATATTTAATCCGTTCTAGAAATCGTTCCAAATTGGTTGAAATAAGCTTAATTGCGATAATTGATTTTTACTAGCAGCGAAATCTATTCTTTTGTACTTTTTATGGCGTATGGGGGGATGATTTTCAGAACAAAAATTCAAGTTTCAGAAAAAAAAATTTCATTTTGTATTATTACATTCAATTTTTTTATGTTATTACTGCTCCATAAACTTTAAAAGGCAATCGGAACATTCAGGGCTTCGCCCTGATACGAGCAGTCTTGTCTTATTTAGTTTTTAACAATTGGCTCAGTAACTGTTCCCAAGTTTAGTTCGGCTAATCAATTTAAGTAAAATTAATGGAAGTTGTTCTAAGCATGGTTGTTGCATGGAGGGTGAGGCCGAAGTTAGAAAATGCTCAGAAATTCCTGACTGCTGGATTACGTCAGTCGTCGGTGTATACTTATGAAATGTTGATCACGAAAAGCAGCCGTTTCATTTTCTGATCTTGTTCGGTGTATTGACATTGCAAAGCATCTATTGATTTATGCATATTCGCATCAAGCTGATCATGGCTTTGGGTTACAATATATATAAAAATATATTTCAATTCATCTTCTTATTTTTATTCGAAAGAATAAACTATGTGATTTTTATTATTTATATAATTATAAAGTTTCAATGTTAAGATATGGCTCAGAGAAAAAAGCATTTGGAGTTAGATTGAGTAATTTTAGGGTTTTTGAGATAAATATTGATAATAACAGAATAATTATACTTTCAATTAACTGTAGCGAAAACACGAGCACTGTGCTAAAATAACTATTTTTGTTAATGTCAGTTAAGTTAAGTGCTCAATTCTTTTCTTGGATTGCGTGCGTCTTGCATTGCCAGATTCTTCGAGTAATTTTCCGAATATTGCGTCGTCTTTTTTTAGAATGGTACAATTTTTCATGCTGTTTTGTTTCTGTGGATCAAATCAATTCAAAAAAGACAATTAAGCTCTGTTCTGGGGATGAGAAATGTGAAAAAAACTACAGATGCAATGGGTGGAAAGTTCTTAGTGTTCTGTGTAAATGGGGGCATTTAAAGATGTACGTGAAAAAAAACTGATGAGTTATTACGAGAGTTGATAAATTGAAAGCCGAGTACACTGGTGAATTATGGGGATGCTTGCTGGATGAGTTTAGGTCCGGGGTGGCCTTCTCATAGAGTATTTTCAGATAGATTACACCGTCTGTTCGTGACGCAATCTAATTTTTGGCCGGATAGATTCGTGCAAATTCTTGGCGCATATACAAAACAATCCCATACAAAACAGTCCAATGCAAAATAGTCCAAAAATTATGTAATGAAGGAAAAAACAGTCCAATACAAAACAGTCCTGTTTAAGATCGCCGGTAGTTCTAAATTTAACCGGCTCTAAGTTAATAGATAACCGGCTCTAAATTTCGTATTTTAGTTCCTACCCTTTGTTGTCAAGCTCGCAACACGTTGGCGCGACTGCGGCGCTCACTATTTTGTTTTTTATGTTTGTTGAACAAAGGACATGTTTGTTGAACAAAGGACTGCGGCGCTCACTATTTTGCACTTTATGTTTGTTGAACAAATGACATTTCTCGGCCTACAAGCTTGTTAAAACAATTATTACTTGAGGTTGTTTTTCAGACTCTTTTGTATCGGAATGTTTTTTTTTGTTCATTTTTAGTTTTTCCGGACTGTTTTGTATTGGACTGTTTTGTATGGGACTGTTTTGTACAGACACGAAATTCTACACCGATAAACTGGTATTCCGATCCTAATCGTATAAACTGGTATTCTTGCGAGGTTAGAGGAGAGGAAGAGCAACTGCTTCTTAAGTTAAGTTATTTCTTCTCTGGCTGAAACTATAATTAGTTTCAGCTTCACAAATTATCATACAATATAGTAATGGATGATGATTGGTTAGTTCTAAATATTTTGTGACGATTATCAAGGAATACAATTGGATATATAAAATACTTGTTTTGAACTGGTTTCATGAATGACGTTTTTCTTAATTGGTAATACGTTTGATTGTGAGATAGCTTAGTACCAAAATTTTTTTCATTTCTACAGTCTATACACCTTTCTTTCGATGTTGTAAATGTATATGTTAGTTGAACTGATTTGATTTTGTGTAATTTTAATTTAACACATTTCATGCAATAGTCTTATATCAAGTTATATCTGTGAAATTTGGGCAGATGACAAATGTACTTGTTTTGGCGGAAAAAATTGAGACTGTTGGTTTTTCCCAACTGTAACCCAAAAACCTGTTTCGACTATTCGCTTTCGGTCCAGTGAGCAATGGAATGTGCTCGACTTCGAAAGTCGGAACATAAAGTGATAGCCTCTGATTTATGTCAAATCGGCTGAATAATTTTTCAATTTGCTGAGTTATGACGTGTCTTTTCTGTATTTCTGTATTTATGACGTGTCTTTTCTGTCTTTTCTGTATAAGGTTTTTTTTCCGACTTTCGATACGAAAGTAACGGAGTATTTGTGCTCGGGGTGGGTTTTTTTTTCTTCAGACAAATTTCGACTTTTTAACTAACCATTTTTGACAGAATTTTTAAATATCATTCAAAAGGTATTGTTGTCCGGAGCTTAAATTTGAAAAGATATTTCACCTGTGATCATTGTTCGTAAAGTTATGAGGGTTTAAAGATTGCCATTTTGACAAATTTGGGACAATTAACGCGCGATATAATTCGCGCTATTAACGCGTAAGCGGAGATTTAATCCGTCTTATAAATCGTTCCAAATTGGTTGAACGAAGCTTGTTTGCCATAATTGATTGGTTACAAGGAACGAAATCTATCTTTTTATACTTTATATGGCCTGTGAGGGGATGATTGTCATCAAAAATTTCAAATTTTAAAAAAATTTTCATTTTATTTTTTTAATTTAATTTTTTAAATGTTATTACTGCTGCTCCATAAGCCTTAAAAGGCAGTCGGAACGGAACATTCAGGGCTTCGCCCTGATACGAGCAGTCTTGTCTGTATTTAGTACCTATCGGTTGTAAGTCGTCGATGTTTTGGTGGTACAGTTTTAAAGCGTTCTTATTGGTGTTTTGTGAGATATATAAGAGTATTTTTCATTGACTTTCTGACTGTTTTCAAAACCAGATCGCACAACCACGTCACACCAGTAGGCTTGTTGTCAGAATGTTTTTTTAGCATACCGTTTTTTTTTTGGAAAGACCCACGGTCCCACCTCCCAAAAAAAACTAATTAGATGTTTTTTAAGTTTAAAATAATTGCAAGATTGATGTACTTGCCATCTGCCAGTTTGTCGAGTGGACAAGGACACATGAACATGTTGATGGCTTTTCCCACAAAGTCAGCTTTGGAAGTCAGTGTTTGTTGAAATATTTGTCTATCATGGTAGTATTCCATGCTCTCTGTATCCATTTTGCAACCTGGAGTTGAAAAGTTGCTTTACGTTTTGCTGGAATAATGACACCATAAAAACCAGTGGCAGAACTGCAAAATATAGTTCTAGCAGATCAAACGTTCGAAAAAAGTTTTTCTGCTGACGTTTGAGAATTTTTATGCGCTTTAAAATAAGCAAGTAATTGATTTATTCATTTTTTTGCGGTTCTCCTATCAATACAACTGGTTTTTTTTTGTGGCGTTCAAAAGTTTTTACCGTCGGTCGAACAAATAACAGATATATCCTGAGTTATGACCTATTGGTTATACTGATCGAGTAATTTCAGATAAGGTACACCGTCTGCTCGTCACGTTATCTTATTTTCGGCCGGATAGATTCGTGCAACTTCTTAGTCTAATACCGATCTTAATCTTTCTCTTACATCTCCTAGTCTCAATAGATCTAGTGTATACTGGTTTATGCGAGGTAGTTCTTGAGGTTTATCCAGAAGGAGAACAACTGTATTCAAAGTTTCATTTAAATTGTTCTGGTGCTGAAACTACCAATAGTTTCAGCACTTACAAATAAGTGTAAATGTTAGAGATGGAACATGCTTGGTTAGTTATTAATATTTTATAATGATATTCAATCATCAATATCATCGGTCTATAAATACTAGTTTAGAACTAGTTCCACCCATCCGGGGTTTAGAGAGTTTTCAGTTTTAATTGCTTGATGTAGTGAAGGACGGGCGATGTAGTTTCTTTTTGAAGTTGCGAGCATTGACTTCTTGGAGAAAGGAGAAGTGTGGTTGTTTGTGTTAGACGGAGGAAGATTGTTTTGTTCGTGTTTCAAGATGGGTCTCGTTGATCGTGGTGGTCTTGGGTGATTGTGTCAAGACTTCTGTTTGATGCAATGGTGTATCGATTTCGTTAAGTTTAGAGCGAGACTACGTGCAGGCTGAAGTTTTATTTTTCCGTGTGAAGTGCCAAGTGACTAGGATCGGGATGGCCATTGGAGTCAACATCGAGATGGCCATTGGTCTCGTTCAATGGTTTTCCTTTGCTACGATGTTGAGTCCATACTTTAATTCCTTTGAGGGTAGTGACTTTAGGCAGCAAATCGAATAAATTTGCCATTCTGAAGTTGGAATGAAGTTGGGTTGTCATCTCTTTTGCAGCTCGTTCCTTGGGCTCTAAGAAATCTTTACATTTTGCATTTAAGGTTTACATAAATAATTATCTTTTGTTAATTAAGTTTTAGTTATGATTTGTTATAAGTTTTAATCGCAAAAGCGTTTTACTTTAGTTCGGTTATTATTTAAGAGTCGCTCACACTAGAGCAACTCTTGGCAAAAATACAGTGTGGGTCACAAAGCGTGGTTGTAGCGCGGTGCTACAGGACGGCTATAGAGCATGCTCATGACGTCCCTCTGAATGGTGAGGTCAGGAGTGGGGTATATTTTTATGGTCTCTTTGTGCAGAGTCTCTTTTTGTGTTCAACCTTTTGTTTCATTTTTATTACTTGTTTTTCTCTTTTTTGCTTTCGTTGTGTCCTTTTCTCAAAAATAGAATCTTTTGGTTTGGGTTTGTCGTTCGACTTTTTTCAGTTTATTTGATTGTGGTAAAATTGAAAGTGGTTTTCAAAAGAATAGATTATCCAGTTTTAATCTGGTTTTAATCTGGTTTGGGTACCTTGGATTAGTAATCTGCGTTCGTTATTTCAGTTTACTATATAATTTTCTCCAACCGGGTTAAAGGAAAGTTTGAAACGTGTGAAATTTAGTTAGAGTTGTTATCAGTGAAAGTTGAAACTTAAAATTCATTATTTGATCAATTCTTTGTGGGCGAGCTGTGCGATTGTCGAAAGAGTGTGTGGTTTATGGGCGAGTGAATGATTCAAATTAAAAAAAGAAACGTCTTGTAAAAAGGTTAGTACTTTTTATTTTATCTGCAATTGTTTTTTTGAATTTACTACATTGAAAAATTAATTTTACTGCTTTTAGGAGTTTTAATTAATGAATTTACTGCTTGGTAGAACGGAATTTTAAGATTTTGCAGGAATATTTACGTATTTATTGCTATTTGGAGGTAAATCTTACTGCTTGTAATTATATACTGCAATTTGTTAAAATGAATTTAAAAATTCGAGCAAAGAGTTTTCAAATTTTTATTTATTTTTATTTGTTTTAGATAATTAAGTGATGAAATCTAAAAAGAAAAATGAAACATTCATAAATAATGGTTAGTTGTGTTTGGAAATTATTAGTTGAAATTACTTCTTAATACTTACTAAGGGTCATTGTCGGCAAAAAATCCATTTGGGAAATTTTTGTGAATAGTGTTGATACCTTGCGTATTAGTGTCTTTTATACAATATGTTCAATTTAAGAAGAATGGTGAAGTATATTTAGAGTTAACAAAATGAAATCGATGTTGTGAATATCGTGATGGTGTATTAGTTGTGTAGTGGTGTTGGATAAATTTATAATGAGTGTTTGTGTGAGCTTGTTTTGTGCGTAACATTATTTGATGTGAGCAGTGTAAGTCGCATTCTTTTGGTGTTAGGAAGTTGAAAGTTCGTGAGAAATTGTTAAACTCATTAAAATAAGGTTCGTAGGCTTTCGTTTCGCGAACTTCTGTGAATATAATATGATCATATTTTTTATTCATGAAGTTAATGACAAATATATATATTGATATTTTATGAAAAATTTTTCAGTTAGTTGGGCGTTAGCGTTAGTATCGTCTTCTAAAAAAGTATCTTCCATATAAAGTGCTATAGCGTGATCATACTGGTTAATGGAAAATCCGTTTGCTTATTCTGCAACAAACCTATTTAGTGTATGGGTTAGTCCGATGGTTGTGAATTGTTTTTCATGAAGTGCTGTGGTTAGGTGATGTAGTCGGGTGTGACATAATTCATTGTCTTCTTGGTTAATATACAATGGGAGTGATAATGGGTTGGTGAAATGGTACTATGAGGTCCATGAAAGTGTGGGAAACAAGGCATGTTCGTCAACGTAAGTTCGTTGATCAATATTAGTGTTTTTATAGTAAGTGTATCGTGGAAAAAATGGTAGGCACATTTGTAGGAATTCTTTTGTGTTAGTAGGAAGTGGGTGAACGGAAAACATTCGAGGAGGTCGGGGGTTGGGAAGCATTGCGGTATTGGGATGTTTTCATTTAATAACTTGGTGTTATCGGGTTTCTTCAGTTGTGGATGCTGGCTTGGAGGATTCGGAGGATGCAATGGTTTGCGATAGGTGATGAATTGTTAGTGTGTTAGGGTTTTGAAGCTGTTGTTGTAGGGTTATAAATTTATCAAGTTCATTTTCGAGTTCTTCATCAACGGGGCCAAGTAGGTCGCAGGTCATTGGGGAGAGAATTGGAGTTGCATCAGTATAGGAAGAAGGGGCTGGAGAAAGTTCATCGGGAGTTGGGGTATGGAGTGGTCGAAAGGGGGGTTGCGAAAAAGGGGACGGGCTGGGCTCGGAATTTTCCAATTAGTCTGGGATTTCAATATCAGAATTGTTAAATTGCGAAATGGGATGAAAAACTGTGTTTGTGGAAGTGTCATCAGAATCCATGCGTGGTGAATTATTAGTGTATGATGGTACGAGATAGGGAGTGAAATCAGAGATTGATATGTTTGGAGAGTGACGTTGGAGATTGGATGGGTAAGAAAGGGAACGGTTGAGGGATCTAATCTGGCGGCTCATCGTGTGCTAAAAAGATGGTTGTTCTGATAACGGAAATTAGTGGTTCGGAACGGAAATGTGATATATTATAGTCAATCTTTCTAATATGTAGTAGGGCCATCCTAGAAAGGCGAGAAGTTCATTTTTCAAATTTACAAAACTGAAAAAATTGATGGGTGATATATCTTGTGGACGGTACTTTTCACCGTTTAAATAAATATAATCTTTTATAACTTTAAAATATCCACTGTAGTCTTGTGTATAGATGTCTGAAATCCTGCGGTTTCTGCAAGTTTTCATTAATTTTGGTCAGTAGATTGTCTTTGTATTGTATAGATTTTGTAAAAAATTCTTGAAATTGTTGTGTGCGGATTTGATGTTGTATATCTGATCTAGAGTATACATCTATTGATTGTAAGTCTATATTTGGGTTTCTAGTAAAAGTTTTGATACTTTCTGGTGAAATTTTCTTTAATGTTGGCATAAGTGTAGGATATGGTGTGAGAAGATAGTGATTATCTCATCTGGAATTAACTGTATAACATTGCGGCTGTTTTCAGATCCACTTGGGACAGCTGTATCCCAAAAATATGTTCTTCTAGAAAGTGTGTCAACAATATGTACTTTATTTTTGTAGAAAATTGGGATTCTTTTGTTACATCATTTATCCACAAATAAATATAAGGGTGATACTTTTTTTCGTTTATGTGTAATACCACAATATTTTTCCTTCG
Organism: Symsagittifera roscoffensis; assembly: GCF_963678635.1. NCBI lineage: Eukaryota > Metazoa > Xenacoelomorpha > Acoela > Convolutidae > Symsagittifera > Symsagittifera roscoffensis. The sequence continues at coordinate 26,241,085 of NC_087062.1, read as the reverse complement.
TAGTCTATAAAATTTGATCTGTTTCCTGATAAATATCCTGCATAAGGTATTTTTAAAATTTGCAAGTGCAAGTGATGTAGGAATTCGTTCAAGTTCACATAAGTGATGAGGCGTTTCTAGATCTGATATTGGTACTTCTTGAAAAATTCTGCTTATTGTATAGTCCAATTTCATGTCTAAGCGGACATCATAAGGAATGGATTCAAAAAGGTATTTTTGATCAAATTTTATCATTGTTGCGTGTATTCTTGCAACTTGAAATGTAGTACATGTGTCTTCGGGGAACCAAACAATAGTTGCTTGTGTTCTTGTTGTTGGATCGCAATATCCTTGATCATTTTTACAATGTAATCGTATTCCTTGATAAATTATGGTTTCGTCATTAAAATCTCGTGTTAATTGTACTTTTTCTAAATGTATTTTTCAATCAAAAAACCTTATGTCTTGATATCATATGGTTTTTGTGTCAGCTTTGAAATTGGAAGGTGTGTTCATTCCAAGGTGTGGTATCCAATTTCTATGATGGAGATCATAAGTTAATTGTCCATGTGCGCCGTGGAACAGCTATTTATCATCTAATTTTATATGACCTTGATATCTTTCAAGTTCTGCTTGGTGTGCAGAGTCTGAAAAAACTTGAAACTTTACCAATTTGCGGTTTGCGCATTTAATTGTGGTTAATTTTAATCGTTGAGAGTCTTTCTAAATTGCTTTGATAGAAAAACTTATGATCAAGTCTATTTTGGTTTCCATTTGAGACATGGGAGCTATGTATTTTTTCTCTGAGAATGTTGCTATGAATTTGTATCCTGTTAAGGTTGTGGCTCGGGCTTTTGAATAAAGTGTGGCTTCTATATTCGCTGTTTCTAATTCTTGTGATTCGAATTCGCATTGAGTTACTTGATTTATGGCGTATTTATGTAGTGTTTTTTGTTCATTTTCTTCACAATCATAGTGTGTGACTAGTATTTCTTGAGGTGCTGTTCGAGGAGAAGGGTTTTTATGATTTGTTGAATCTGAAAAAGTAAAAGGGGGAGGGTTTGAAGGAGAAGCATTATTAAAAACTACATGTGTAGGATAGTCCTGAGTATGGATTATAGAATGGGATGTATCCAAGTGTCTTTTTTGAAGATCTATCGTATTTATAGATAATTTCTGTTGTGATAAATGGGGGAGGTAATGATCGAGCTGTTATATTTTGTGGAGCTAGTGGGAGAGGATGATGTACTAAATTATGTAGTCTGTTACTGTCAAGATGATGACCAAAAAATTAAGGGGGTGCTACGAATGTATTCCAATCTAATCGTAGGGGTATATTATAGGTTAAATGTTCTTTATATCTATCGTCTAAATTTTGCAGGGAATTTCGGAGGAAATGATGTTGTTGGGGTTTGACTTAATGAAGGGGTTGAAGGTACTGATAGGGTTTCTGGTATTGACCAAGATGTATCCGATGAGATTTCTATAGGGTCGGTTACCAAGTTGGGTTCACCTTGAGTGAAAGCTTGTGTCATCCGATGTGAGAGACGTTGTGTTGAAGTTGGGAGGTTAAAAGGAGGATTTTCACGAAATGGCTCGGATATGGGGGTTGATCCTAAGTAATCCGATGGTATGTTCAGAGTATTTTGCTGTGAGGTAAATTGCAATGGTGGAGGGGTACTTTGATTTGTACTACTGGAAAGATCTAAAGGATTTGGGATTGGTGATGAGGGTATAATAAAATGAACTCTGGGAGTTGTAGAATTCCTATTACTTCTTGGTTGTATGATTTGTCTATCTATTGTGGATGTATTTTGGTTTTGTCTAGTGTGTCTTGTTCTATTAAGGCCTTGCTGGAAAGAAGGGTATTTTTTGTATATTGGTTCGTAATGTGGTTGGCTTAGAGGTGCGTGGCGAACTACGGGTTTGAAAGGTTCTGATAATAATGCATGTCTTTCCTCAAATTTATATGGGTTTTCTAGAAATGAAATACGTTTTGATGATTGGGGTGATTTGTGTGACTGAATGTTGTTGTTGTTGGAGGTTCCTGGCATGTCCTAGTCGGTGGGGACTGTTGTGTTGGTTGTTGATTAGCATTTTTGAAAAATTCTTCAAATTTTCTACCTATGATAAAATTTATGTTGATTATAGTATTCTTCTATGAAAATGACTAAAAGTATTGTTGCTATTGCAAAAGTTATTATTGAGTTTTTTTACTCATTTGCATATTGTCATAATTAGGGAAATTAAAATTGTGAAAAATATCATTAAAAGAAGAAAAATGTCTTTCTTGTTGATAGATGCTTAACATTTAGATAGTTCGTGAAATATCGTACCTGAGGAGGTGATCAAGAATTTTTGCAAAATTGAGATATGATTTTTGAAGTGTATAGAAAATTACAAAAAAACTGCAAAAAAATTATGAAAAGAAAAAGAAATATTTCGAAGGTATCTATAAAAAAAATTCACTATTTCGGAGTGAAAAATAATTTGAAGTTATTATTTTGAGGAGTTTAACTGATTGTGAAAGAAGCATTTGAGCAATGATTTGTTCTTGCCGAATTATTTTTTTATTTTTCGAGGCTAAATTTGGGTGTGGTCGGATTAATTTTTGATTTTTAACAAGTGGGTTGGATATAGGAAATTTTTGGTAAGAAGAAGTCTGAGTGTCTGAGAATTAGCTTACTTTTTTTATGGGAAGATTGGGGGTATTCAGGAGTTATTCGTACTTTAGGCTAAATGATCATGTCCTACTTTTACTTTAGGTTAAATTAAAAATTGTCCTTAAGGGAAATTTGGAGTGTAAATTGGGACAATATTGTTGATCTTTTTACTAGTTGATATGGGAGGGTTGTAATATTTAGACTTTGTTTCTTTCGGTTGTCAAATATCAGGTTGTTGCTTAATTTTGACCTGGAGGTCTTTAAATTATAGTTGCAATAGGTTTATATGTTACATCAGTGAGTTTGTCAATGATTTGAAATAGTGCTTTTCGGATTGGTTGTAATTTTTTTAGATATTCCTTTTTGTGTTACAAAATTTGGTTTTAAGATATACGTTCCAATTCTTAGGTTTGTAGCTGGTGTGAACCGTGAACTTATTTGGGATTGGAAATTCTGTCTTTGTAATAGTTTTTTGGCTATTTTTTTTGATTCACACCAGCTACAAACCTAAAAATCGGAACGTATGTCTTAAAACCAAGTTTTGTAACACAAAAAGTAATATCCAAAAAATTTCATTCTGTTTTTTTAACTCTGTTTGAAATCCATTCGGTATGTGTGCCGGAAGCTAATTTTTAGATTTGTGTGTGATAAAAATGATCTTCATCGTGTGTACGTAATGGAAGATTCTAAAAAAAATTGATTCTCTTTTTTTAAATTGGCAAGAACCTTGTGTGTTTTTTGAGGAGTTTGCTGTGACATTATTGGTTTCCGTGGTTTTCGTTTAAAAACCATTTTATAAGGTGAGAGTCGTAAGGTTGTTGTTATTTGTGAATTTTAGGCTAAGGGGAATAGTTTTACATCTGTTGACCATTCAGTGCATTTCCGTTTATGATACATCGGAGATATTCATGTAATGAACGGTTCATTCTTTCGACTTAACCATTAGTCCAGAGGACATGAGTTGTTCGTGGTTTGTGTTTAATATTGTATAGATGACATATTGTGATGATTTCATTTTTTATGAATTCAGTGCCATTATCGGTGACAAGGATTTCTGGTAATCCAAATTTTGCTATCCAGTGATCATAAAGTGTTGTATATGCAAAATAGGCATTACAATGAGGTACTGGGTTGAGTGCTACATAGTGTGTAAATGCGTCAACTAAGATAATTTTATATGAGTTTCCTTCTGAAGAGGTTGATATTGGTCCTTTTGTATCGAATGAGATTCTGTGGTTAAAATAAAAACTTTGTGTTTTAAAATTTTGTTTTTCTGCTATTTGTTTCTGATGTGGGTATGGTTTATTTAACTGGAAGTTTATGCAATCGTTGCATAATACTTTGATCCAACTCGGTGCATTTGGAAAGTAAAAATTTTGAATAGAGTTTGAGTGTGTTTTTTTTCTGATCCTGCATGTTCTTTAGTGTTCAAGGAATGTAAAATGTGAAATGCTAGGCGTATCATTCTTAGTGGTAAACAGGGTACTTTCAATTCAGGTGTTTGGTATCCTGAAACATTTTTACTTTCATTTTTAGATTTAATGTTGAATTTTCTAAAGTATCTAAGAAGTGTTTTGTTCCCTAGAATTGTGATGTCTGCTTTTATGGGTTTTGTTTTATAATTGTGCCAAGACTTTACCTGTCTAATGACTGGGTCAAAGTTTTGGAAAATTTGTAGCAGTTGAAACGTAAATATTTCTATATTTGGTAGAAAGATATTTTCAATTTCTATTTTTGAAAGAGGTATAATTTATGCTAGGGGTCATGTAGATTAAAAACTTGATTTATTTTAAATTTTGAATCGATATCTGGAGGTACTGATACATTTATATTATCAGTTAGATTTTCTTTTTCTATTAATGGGAATAGGTCTGTCCTATATGTTTTTTGTCTGAGTGGTTTTTGTTGTGTTTTGCTTTGATCCATGATGAATATGTTATCAATTTAAACGGAAAGTTCCCTAATAGTTCTACTTCGTAGTGATTATTTTGGCAATCTAAATATAATGGAAGGTAATGTAAATTATTTATTTATGCATGATCAACGTCAGTTTTTAGTGCATATTTGCTCGCTAATCGTGGTGATGTTTCATCCTTTGCAAGAAAAAACTTAATATTTTGTGGTATTTCTACTGTTGTTTTTCTTGTTAATAATTCAGGTAGTGTGTTTCTACTGAGTGTGTCTGACAATGCAAGATTTTTTCCCGCAGTCCAAACTATATGTAGGTTTTAGAATTTCTTTAAAATAAATGAAATTTATAAACTCTGTGGTTTGGATTTGATTTTTGTGTTAAGAAAAGTTATAGTTTTATGGTCTGTAAATAGAACTGTTGGATGTTTAGATCAAAGTATTAAAACTTCATATTTTGTGAGAGTATATATTATAGCAGTGCATTCTCTCATAAGCGGCGTGGAGATTCTAGGTTCAGCTTGTGTCAAAAGTCTTGAGTTTGCTGAAATAAGATTCATTTTATTTGTTTCTTTTTAAGATTGTAATAATGATGCGCCGATGCCAATAAAATAGCATAAAATGGTTGGTCTGCATCTGGGATAGTATTTGATATTTGTTCAGTGAGAAGTGTTTTTATTTCTTCAAATTGTTTCTGATGTTCTCTTGTCCATTCAAAATTATTTTGCAGTCTGAGAATGTTATAAAATGGTCTTAAATATAGTTGCATTTTATAGACGTATTTACTGAAGAAGTTTAGCGTTCCAAGAATTTCTTGGGTTTTCTTTTCATTTGATGGAGGTTGAAATTTTATGATTGCGTCTATGCAGGATTTTAATGGAGTTTTTGTATTTTCTTCAGTAGTATGTCCAAGGAATTTTAGACGGTTGAGGAAAAAGTTTGACTTGTCTGGTGCTGCTTTCATTTTTTCTTTAAGTATTAATTGATGATATTTATCTAAGACAATTAAAATTTAGTTTTTTGTTTGTGATTGCATGAGAACATCGTCTAAATATGTTATGACATTTTTAATTAGAATGAGAGGCCAAAAATTTTTACTCATAAAAGCTGAGAACGCTGCTGGTCCTATGGAGATTCCGTAGAAAAGTCTATTAAATTCGTTTTGTTGGTTTTCAATAACGAATTGTGTTAAGCGTCGTGATTGTTCATCTAGTGGCATTTGGTTGTATCAGCTGTTGTTAAGTTTTTTCCGTTTATTTTCGTGAGAATTACTTGAATTGCTACTATGGGACAGTTACGTTTAGATTCATCAATGAGGAAATTGAGGTATCTTGCGTCTTAAAAGATTTTTAATGAGTCTTCTTTAGCTAAAATAATAACCGGGTTTATGAATGTATTTACTTTTGGTTGTTCTTCTTTTTTTACAGGGGAAATGATTTCATATTGTTCTAATAAGTGTAGTAATCTTGTAAGTGAATTTGAACTTTACTTACTCGTTGTTTTTTGAAAACTGCGTCAGGTTTCAGAGGTAGGTGTAGTGTCGAATTTAATTTTCCAACATCAAATTTAGATGTAGCGTAAACCATTGGGTATTTTGGTAATAGTTCGGCTAGCTGTTCAAATTCTTTTTGCGTATTTTGAGAGTGTTGAAAATTGAACATTGCAAGGAGTTTTTATTGTTTAATGGTATATTTTGATATCTGAAATGTTGGTTTAAAATATGCTGTTTTTGTAAAATAATCTTCGTTTTGTTTCTTATCACTTGTTATCTTCCTAATTGATAATTCTTCATTACGAATTGTTGATTGAAATATATCTATTAATTTCAAAATATTATTTACTCTATATGCTATTTCTATTTGTTTCACAATAACTTAAAAGTCCTAGAGGTAATGTTATTTTATATGAAAAGTTATTGTATACATGTGATGAAATTATATCTGAGTTTTTATTTTTCTTGTATTTGATTGATGAGATTGTTAATAGGAAAAATATATGAATTGGCTTGAATTCAAGGTCCAACATTTATAGTCGTTGTTTTGTTTCATGTTGTTATGGTGGATTGACTTATTGAAAAGTAATACACATACCCTGCTAGTGGTTTCAGGTGTTTTCGTTATTGGTTATATATAGGTAGAATTGGGAGAAAAATGGTGGTTGTTTATTTAATCTTTGAAAGAATGTAAGTGATCTGTTTTTCATTCTTGTTTATTTATGTTTTATATGTATTTTGCTGCTTAGGATATTAATAGTGGGATTCCAACGATATTGTGTTTTATATCTGTCATATGGAATGTTTGTTTGTAAGGTTAAATTAAAAGTTTATTCTGTTCCATTGTTCAAGTGGAACAAGGAATAATTGAATTTTTCCAAACTTTGTTAAACTTGATCCTTGTGCTGTAGCTAATTTGCTTCAAGTTCTTGAGGGTAATAATTTTGGATGTAAAGTTTGTTTTGCATTCCATGTGGGAATATTTATAATGTTTGGTTCTGCTCCTGAGTCTATTAAAAAATCATTTTCGCGGTCTGGTGATTGAAAATCTTTGCTCTTTGGACTTTCTAAGAGAAGTGGAATTGTCCAAACTTTTTCATTGGGTAGTTGTATTTTATTTGTTGTATTCTGATATATTTTTTTTGTGGTTAACTTCCTTTAAGTTCTTGTTCGGTATAGTCTGTTACTTTTTGAGGATTGTCGGGGTTTTGAAAATGATAATGATTGTTTTGGTAATAATTCGATTCTATTGGTGTTTCGTATTCATTTTCAATTTGGAGCATGTTTATTGAAAGCCTAATTTCTGTTTCGCTCTCATCATCTGTGGATTCACAATTTATGTGATTTAGTTGTAATTCTGTGTTTTCTGTGTTATCAATACCGTGAGGGTCTGATTCCGTTTCTTCAGTTGATTGTACTTGGTTAATTTGTCTTTGATGTTTAGGTGTACTACTTCTATAGTTTTGTTGTGAATTTTGATATCGTGTATTATTTCTATGCGTTGATTGAAAATAACTTCTTTGTCGATTTGAATAATTAGCATTTCTGTTCTTGGAATTGTCACGTGATCATTGTGATAATTTTTATAGTTTGATCTATTGTTTGAGTAGTTTCCTTATCTGTTATTTGGATATTCTCTATTCCTATTGCTTAAGTAGTTTCTGTTTCGGTTATATGAGGAACTTCTAGAACGGTCGTTTGAATAATATCTATTTCGGGAGTTGTTCCTTTTGAACAATTCCTTTTGTAATTTGAGTAGTTACTTCTGTTTGAGTTTGATCTTGAATAGCTATTTCGATTTTGATTGTTTTGACTGTTTGATCGACTATATCTTTTTTGTGAAAAATTTGGTGAATTTCTTCGATCTGGAGATCTTCCGCGATAGTAATTCCTGTAGGGTGATTGTTTTCTAGATGTATTATAAATATCAGGGAGTGATTTTTTCTGAACTATTGTTGCTGTGAATGTTTTCTGTTTGGTAAATTTTGGTCTTTTTTTATATATTGATAAACTGATTTATTTGGTTCTCTATGTTTTTGTGGTTTGTTCTGATTATCTTATTACTTTTGTCTACATTCAGCAACGCTATGTCCATATCTACGGCAATAATTACACCATTTTTTCAATTTTTGAATGATGGTTTACCTTTAAAACTTGGATTTTTCTCGTAGATATTCAATATTTGAGTAATTTTTTCAGCTAGTTCATTGTCAGAGTCATGAACATTATTTATTTGTGAAATAGTTGTATGGATGTTGTTTACTTATTATAATTTTGAATTTTCTGTTTCTTCCAGTTTCATAGTGATTTCAGCTAGTTCTAGTTTATCTACTAGTTTTCTGAGGTCTATATCGGGTTCTCGAATTGAAGATGGATATGATGCTCTCTTTTTTATCGCTACTTTCCGTAATTGTGGTGTTAGAGTCATCATTAAAATTTCTGTCATTTTTGTTTTTTATAGTCATGCGTATAAAGAGAATATAGTTTTTTTGCTAATGTTTCAATTCTTACTGCAAGTTGTTCAATTGTTTAATTTGGGATTCTACGAATTTCATTGCATAAGACTCTTTGGTGTTGGTTGTTTCTTTCAGAGTCGAACTTTTTTGAAATTCTTGTGTGAATCTTTTCCAACTGATTTTTTATATATAGGTAAAAGTGAAAACCACTTTTGCGCTGCGCCATCAAGTGTGGTTTGAATTAGAGCTGTGCGTCTATGTATCCAGTTTTGATGAAGTGGTGTGTATACTGGTTCAGTTATCAAAATTAAATTGGCTGTGACTGCATTTAAAAAATCTTCTACTGAAAATTCAGGATCTGTTCCTGTGAATACCATTAGTGGTTTATTTGAAGATATAGAAGATCCACCCATAAGGTATGGATTCATAGTCATCTGTAATAATTCTGCGGCATTTGGTTTTGAAAAAAATTTTTAAGTTGTGTTTTTGTTATTTCATGTTGTTGTGAATAATCTGATAATGGGATTGAAATTTGTATTTGAGTTGGTTGATTTTTTTGTGTAATTACAGGGTTTTGTGATTGAATATTATTATTATATGACGTTGGATTATATCTGGTTTGTCGTGTTGATTCGTTTCGTGTATATAGTTTGAAAAGATCTGGTTGATACATTGGATCCAGTTGATCAATGTTCCAATTATTATTTTGCTGATTTGTAATAAATTGTTGTTGATTTTGATGATAGTTTTCTTCATCTTCTGATTAATGTGGTTGGTTCCTTATATGGTATTTGTTTGTCATGTTTTATTTGCTGAAAAAATGGATAATATTCGCCACAGTTCCAGTGTAGCTCGTGGTTGATCGTTAAAAAATACTGTGTGAGAAGCTTGTTGTGGTACGTTTTGAATATCATTTTGTGTTTGTGATTGGTTTTGACTATTCATATAAGGGGTTTTGTTGTTTTGGATTTTGCGAAAAAATTATAATTATGATCTGAGAAAGTGTTTCTTTTAGACGTCTTTTGTTTGTTTGTTTGTCTTGATTTCGTTACTGGTTCAAATGTTTGATAGTCCATTTGTGATTATTTTGGAATAACGAAAGGTTTTACCGTGGATTGTATAGTTGTTTGCGGAAAGGCTGCGTTTTTGTTTCTTGGAGTTTTAAGTGTATGATGAATGGGGTAAAATACTATGTTGCATTGTAGCTGGCATTGTTTCAAATATTGCTTCATTTACGAAATGTGATGGAGTTTGAATATCTTATTGAATAAAGTTTCTTGTTCCATTTAAATTTTCTTGTGTGTTAATGAATGTAGAATTTAAGCTATTGTTTCCTGTTCTGTCAGTGAATAATGCATTATAATTTAAAGGTGTTGCATCAATAGTAAGTGGAGTTTTTCTAACGTAATCTTTATTGATAGAAATTGTTCTAATTGTTTGACTTGATATATCAGTTGATATATTAATAAATAAGGGATGAGACCAATCAGGGTCCCAAACAAAATCTGTTTCATCTGCCAATACAGTTTCATCGTATGAGTTTTGTGGTCGAAAACTTTTTCTTGATAGTGCTGTGAGATCACTGTTATGGACAAATTAATCAATTATAAACACTGCTATTTGCTTTTGTAGATCGTGCTTAACATATTTCATTACTAGTGAGAATTTCACGGATTATATTTAAAAATTTTGAGAAAACAGACATTTCTTGTCTTACAGTTGTTTGTCGGGATGTTTGAGTTGGTGACTCACTTTGTGTTTCTTTCATTTCTAGTATGGATAGGTTGCTATAGATGATTGAAAACACATCGTTTGTGATTATTGACTTTGCTCTTTGTGAATTTTGGTGTTGTATATTTTTAAATAATCTGTAAAAACTTTTGAGATCTACATCTATATCGTCTGCTTGTATTTGGGGTCTTATGTGATTTGATTTTGGTGATGCAATTTCGATTGTAAATATACCATAGTATAATGTGATTTTACATATATATATGAGATAGTGGTCAAAGATTTGTCGTTTTATTCTTACTTAAGGAAATTTTTGTTTACATGGGCTATTTCCTTTTTCGAATTAATTTACAATTAAGTTGTAACAAAATTGTACTGGTCCTCGGGCGGGACTTTTTTGTGGTTTTATGAAAAAGGGGAGTATTGAGTTATCGCAGCATTTTTCGTTGTAATCGATCATGTTTTGTTTTGTGTGTAATATTCAATATGTCTTATTGGTTGATTCCAATTATATAGACGTATTGGTTTGTTGATACATGACTTTTTTATTTTGCGTTTTCCTTTTAATGATGATGGTGTTGTAGCTTCTGAGTCGGAAAACTATATTTAGTTGTCTATCGGGTTATTTTTATTTATTGAATCTTTTAAATCTTGAAGTTCCTGCAATGTTTTTGTTTCTGATTCTCAGGCGCGTTTCTTCGTTTTGAAAATCGTCTTTTTATAAAATAATTTTGTTTTGTTGCGATTGTCTTTTTTTTTCGTGTTTGTCTTTATGACCTAATATATCCTAATGTTTGTCTGTGTGGTGTGATTACAAGGTTGTATCTTACGTTTTTAATTAAACAATTATATAATACGATTGTTTGCTTCTACCTAGATTATCTCTTGACATAAGGTTTAGGATGATGAATGCAATATTTAGGGGTTAGAGTTTGTAATTTCCTAAACTGTTAGTCTTTTCAGTTTTTGTGTGGTTATCTTAACTTGGGGCATAGATTGTCGAGGTTGACGGGTTTGAGAGAGAGTATATCAAATTGTGAGAATGATTTTTTAACTTTCTTGTGAATAAGTTTCAAACTATGAGTACCTACTTAATCTTACCTAGGGTTGTGACTTGTGATCAAGGGTTAGAAAAAAATAAATTTATCCACAAGGTTCAGGTATAATTAGAACACAAGTAGATCGTTAGATACCGTTTTATGACTTACTAAATTGTTAAAGGTTTTAGCCTGGGTCATCTAAGAGGAAGAGTTCAAGTGAATGATGAGTAACCGAAGTTCTTCACTGTTTAACTTAATTAAAATGGTTAGTGTTTTCAAAAGTTTCTATTAGTCCTGGGTCGTTTTTAAGGGTTGGGTAGTGAATCGACGTTTGAGGTCGTTAGACACTTTTAAAATTATGGGAAGGGGAGAACTATGGGAAGTTGTTCTGATTTGATCCAAGGAAAGCCTTGATGATCAGTAATAAAATAAGATACATTTAGGTTTCATTTAAAATGAAAGATCCAAGGGAAGCCTTGATGATCTGTTTATTAGATATAAGTGGGATTTTGAAAGCAAAGATAAGCCTTGATAAACTTTAATTTAAAAGTTAAGGTTTTGATGATTTTAGTTTTTTAAATTTTTGCTGATATGATTTAGGTGATGAAGCTGGGATGAGGAAAATCAGATAAATAATTTATAAAACTAACAATGATTTTTGTACTAACTAATTTTTGTATTTTGTTTTTAATAAATTTTTTCTTGAAAATTTTGATTTACTGCAGATTTTTTGGGTTTTGGGAGGAACGACTTGTGTTCTTTTTATTATCGTTATTGTAAAGCTAAAAGGTTTAGCACCAGTAAGGTTGTTGAAGGATTTTTTCTTCAAACCATTTTCAAGTCAGTAATAGAAAATTTAAATTTACTGCATAAAGTACTCTAAATACAAAAGTTTGTTCCGGTTTCCGTCGTACTATCATGTAGCAGAGTGGTCCGATTCGTGATTGTCTTTCGCACCACGATCTTGGTCTTCTTTCAATACATGGTGTTTCTGATATTGTTTGAAAAAGTGGCGTAAATTTATTGAGACTTAGAGACATTTCTATTAAATTATCTATTCTTTCTTGTATTTTTGCAATTTTGCAATTGTCTAATTCTAAGATCTATTTTTTCTAAATCTAAAATAGTTAAGGTCTTGTTCGAGACTTTGGGTCGCACCAGATGAGTTATGACTGATTGGTTATACTCATAGAGTAATTTCAGATAAAGTACACCATCTGCTCGTCACGCTATCTTATTTTCGGCCGGATAGATTCGCCCAACTTCTTAGTCTAATACCGATCTTAATCTTACTCTTATATCTCCTAGTCTCAATAGATCTAGTGTATACTGGTTTTTGCGAGTTATTTCTTGGAGCATATCCAGAAGGAAAATAACTGTATTCAAAGTTTTGTTTTTTGAAGCCCTTGACATAATTGGCGTAGCCTAGCCTCTCTAAATTTGGATCATTTGGTTTGTTTCACTAAACCGATACCATTTCTTAGCTTTAATAAATCACTGCATACGCGTTATAACAGAGCTAGAAAAAAGTTTTTATTACTCATTAAAGTTGACCAAATCCAAAAATATACCATCCCCATAAAGTTTAAGAAATTAATTACAGGTGAATGCATCATATTCTCATTTTTTAACTCATAGCTTTGATAATTTTGCCTTAAACTGTTTTTAATTTAAATCTTGTCAAAAGAAAAAACACCGAGCTTAAATACTCCTTCATTTTCATTTGGTATAAATGGCATTTCTAGTTACAAAAAACGGGAATTTTAGCCCACAGCCTCAATGGTCCTAAATTGGCCCAACGAGATTTTCCAAAATCCCGTAATCCTACGAAAAATAATTGTGAGTGCATTTCTTTTTCAATTTTGAGTTCATCTCTAATATCTTATTAGAAATATATTTATATTATACATCAGAATTTAATAACAGAAACCTGTCCACCAATGTTATTTTAGAGAGCAAAAACTGTCTTAAAAGTCCTAGAAAAATTATTCTATCACTCTTTGCTAAAGTAGGAACAAAAAAAACATTAAAAAAATAATACCTTCGGGCAAAATAATGCAAAATGTTGATCCATCAGCTCTGCAGATTTTTTCAATATCGAAAACTGTTCCCAATTTGTTGGATTGAGTTGTTTTAATGACTAATTTAACACCGCTCTGAAGATACTTTTGCAATCCCAAGCCAAGAATACAAACTTGGTTGCCAAGATTGCCAGAGCAATTTGCAAACACGTAGCCAGTTTTTCTCAAAAACTTGTCCAGTTCTGAGCAAGGGAGGTTCCTCGTTTTTTGTTGTATTGCCACATTGCAGTCCGTAGATTCATTTCGATGAGATATGTTCCTAATTGTGCGAATTTCGATTAGCATATTTAATGTACGCAGCGAGTACTTTTCAACTTTTGAGCTCTTGAAGTTTCGAGTGAAAATTAGTCTCTCCTTCTAAAAGTGAAAAGTTGCTTTTTGGAGTCCATATTCAAATTTAACAAGAAAAATCTTAATGAAACTGGGAAAGTAAGTTCATTGTACGTCTAAAAAAATCACAAAAATCACTTAAAAAAATCTTTAACATTGTGTTCTTGAAAACCAGAAGATTTTTGATACACAAGTGTAGATTTGCAATCTTGTATTACATATTTGACAGCACCAGATTAAAGATGAGGAAAAGTTATTAAAAATTGTTGGAGAAAATCAAATGGGCAATACTTTATTTAATGAAAAGACTGATCATTAGTGTGAGCAAATTTTGCTGGTTGCTAATTTTCCCCAAATTATAAAGAAGGACAGCTGGTTGCTGTAAAAGTAGCACCGAATTTCCGTTCACATTCATAAAAGCTGCAAAAAATTGTTCTTGTTTTCTTCGAACTACTGTCGTTTTAATGCGTGGTGTGATGAAAAAAAAACAATACAAGCGCAGAGAAAAATTTCGAATTAGGCATAATTGTCAACAGATGTCTTCGAAAAATGGCAAAAAACAATTTTGCAGAATACTTTTAAATTCTTATCAGAACACTCTTAAGGGCAAAAATTGCAAAGCGAAACTTCTAAAATCATTGTTTTTAGGAAAATTAGTTTTTTAGCCTAAATTACTAAGATTATTAAAACAAAGGTAATTCGGTCGCTTTAATCGCTCAACGATAAACTGACACCAATAAATTTTTAACCGTTTTTTTCGACGCTCAGACAACGTTTTAAAATTGTTTTATAAATAAAAGGATTTTAATATGATATATTACTCAACTCAATCCGATGATTGTTTTTGGTACCTCATTTTGTGTGGAAAACAATGAGAATCTATAAGAAAATAAAGATAGCCGGTTACTGTGCAAGTAGCACAGATTGTGCCGACCATAGTCTTTAAAAACTACAAGATAAAGCTTTTTTTCAAATTAGTTTTTCTTTGCGGGGTGATGAAAAAAGTCTGAAGTAAAACTATATTTGAGCATATTTAACATTCATAGTAAACAGCCAAATAGGACAAAAACATTGTTCAGAAAACTGACTAGAAAAAGAAAAATAAAAAAAAACAAAAGATTTCAGAAGTTTTTTTTGCAGAAAGTTTTCCAATTATTTGAACTTCCTGGTTACCAGAATTGGAGCTACAAAATTTCAAGAATAATTTTATTTGCTTAAAGTTTAGTTTTTAGGACTTAAATTTAATTTTCTCCTAATTAAGCTGTTGTAAGGCTGCTCGCTTGCTTAATTCGCTGGAACTAGGACGAATAGTCAAAATGATATATCACACAAGCCAGTCCAATGATTTTTTGTGGTAGTAGGTTTTGCCGAGAAAACAAAAAGAAAAAACTAAACACACCCGAATACAAAGATCCTCCCCGTTTACAATGGTCGCAAGAACAAGACTGCTCGTATCAAGGCAAGGTCTTGATTGTTCCGACTGCCTTTTAAGGTCTATGGAGCAGTGATAACCTGAAAAATTAAATGTAAAAAAAATGAAATGATTTTTTTTGTTTGAGAGTTTGCAAAACTCATCCCCTCACACGCCATATAAATTACGAAGTGATAGATTTCCCTCCTAGTAACAAATCAATTATGGCAAATTAACTTCCTTAAACCAATTTGGAAAGGTTTCTGAGACGGATTAAATCTTCGCCTACGCGTTAATAGCGCGAAATATATGGCGCGTTAATTGTCCCAAATTTGCCAAAATGCGTATTTTTAATCCCCGATAACTTTACGAAAAATGATCACAAGTAAAATGTCTTTTCAAATGTAAGCTTAGGACAACAAAATTTTTTGAATGATATTAAGAAACCCTGTCAAAAATGGCTAGTTAAAAAGCCGAAGTCTGTAAAATAAAAATTACCCGAGCACAAATATTCTGTTGCTTTCATTGCGAAAGTCGGAACAAAAACAATAAACTTTTCCCGCAAATAAACGTCTTCCTCATTTCATTTTAAACAATCGAAAAATTAGACTTTTTTAAAAAGATAAAATTTGGTACTGATATCACAAACGGTTCTCTAAAAATAGCCACTTGAAGAAAATACTAAGAGATGGCAATTCATTAATTATATGGAATTTGACCATTCAAGAACATGCCCCAGTGTACTTGCTTTAAAAATGTTTAAGCGAATCATTCCTGAAAACCCCTCTTCGTCATCTGAGGATAGACAGATAAAAAAATTTGTGAATGATTGATGTTTCTGAGTATTAGAAAGTTATACCAGTTGATCATTTTGAAATTTAAAAAAAAGTTGAAACAAGCAACTTGCTTCATGTAAAGTATAACAATTGCATTTCCATACCAAAACCTTCAAACCTTCAAGTATTCAGGATTCATAAATGAACACAATTTATATTTCAAATTATTACATGCAAAAATAGTGCATATATAGTGTCTACTCGGATTCTATCTCATGATGTACATGATATCTGCAATTTATTGAGTTCAAATACCCATTTTATACACATTATGTAACAATTTTCTACAACTTTTTTTTGGCTTTGAACCCGTTATATAAAAAATTTTTAAGTATTATATACAACTTTCATACAAGTGATACAATTTATACACATAGTATACTGACTTTCTTTACGATCAATTAATACAAAGAAATTGAAAACCGATTGAAATTTTGAATTTTCATGCTTATGTTTAAGCTCAAAAACTATTAGAAACACTTAAATGCAAAACTTTTGCAGGAAATTTTTCTTGCAAAGCGTTAATTAACTGTCAGTTCTTTTTTCAAAACTGTTGTGTAAACATGTTTGTTGCAAAGCGTTAATTATTTGTCGCTTTTTTTTCAAAATTGTTTTGCAAACATCCGTTTTGAATTATTTGGGGCAGTAAAACAGTGCCGAAGTACAACAATGCCGAAAATGAAAACTTTCTTCAACAGTGCCGAAAAATTGAACAAAATTCGACATACTAAACGCGGCAATCAAAAACTTAACGGCAAACGTTTATAATCTCAAGTGCCACTTCAAAATTTTGAGCAATAAAATTTGCATTTTAGACATTTTGGCGCTAAAATAAATGTTTAATTTGCAGTTGCAGACATTTTGGCGCCAAAACTGGAATAATTGTTTTGTTAATTAGCGTCATTAATTTCCTGTTCTTTAGAAAATGTTAGAAAATGCGTTTTAAATATTCTGAAAATTTCCCGCCTTTTTCGGCACTGTTCTAGTTCGGCCTTGTTGAACGGCCCCAATTAGTTTCATAACGGATGTTCACACAACAATTTTTTGTTTGCACGAAGTTTTAAATAGATTCATATATCTAATTCTTTTTAACTTATTTAAAACCTCCCTTAGAGATTTTTAAGAATAATCCTGAAGCTTAAGGTTTTCCTTAAAAACTGTCCTTAAATATTTATGGCTCACTGTGTGAAACTTTTTCCAAAGAACGCATCTTTGATAATTTTTCTTGTGGGCTTTTATCTGGTATTTTTAAAGCTGAAAAATTCACTTTTAGACTATAAAATCAATTTTTCCAGACAAAAAAAAGCGACATAATTTGAAAATTTATATAAATACAAAGTGTTATCGTTTAAAGCTTAGTTTTGTCAATGCCAGTAAAAAAACTTTTTAATGCCAGAAACTCAAATTTAAGCTTCCAATACCTTCTTTTCTATTTAAAATCAAGTTAGTTTTAGCCTAACTAACTAAACTTTGTAAAACAATAACAACAGCTCGATTTCGCTATTTGCTCGAAGTTAAGTTAAAACTAAAAAAATCGAACTGGTTTTTCTCGGCACTGGGACAATACTTTTAGATTTTTTTTCACTGAAAGGGGGCTTTAATATGATATATCATTCAAGCAATTCTGATGGTAATTTTTGCAATCTGATTTTCTTGAAGCCCATTGAAAAGCAATTCAATTATATGAATCTTTTTTACTCTTGAAGCTCCTCCCCTAGATTTTTCTCCTCACCTAGATTGCAAAGTCTTTAAAAGATGTCCTGAAATCTGTGGTTTGCATAAGAAAAAAACCAGCCTTAAATGATTCTGGCTCACTGTGGAAACCTTTTCTTTAACTAATATTTTTGATTTTTTTTGCTTTTTTTTCTAAACTTTGATGCAAAAAATTTATTTTCCAGACATTTTATCCTGAAAATTATGGTTTGCGGTTAAAAACAATTGTCAAGTGATTTTGGCTCATTATGGAAGATTTTTCTTGAAATCGTATTTTTCATAGTTTTTTTTTGTTTTTTTTTAAAAAGTTTTTGAAGCAGGAAATTCATTTTTCAGACATCATTATAGATTTTCGAGAGATTTTGGGAGATATAATACAAATTCCAGGGAGATTTTACACAGCAAATAATCAATTTTTTAATCCAATTTTTGAGAATAGATTAAATTTGATCATTTTAAACTGTATAAATTTCCTAAATTATCAATTTTAGAATGATCTAATTGGGTTACATAAGCGAACAATTTTTTTCAAGTAAAAAATCTGTTTAAATTTTGATTGTTAATCGATTTTTGTTAAAAATCTGCATCCATTCTCCCAAATTCTCTGAAAAATCTATTTTAATGTCTAAAAAAATAACTTTCTGCTTTAAAAACTATTAAGGAAACTAAAAAATAAATCAATCAAAGATGACTTCAAGGAAAACCTATAGTTTTGTTAATGTCGGCCATAATGACTCTGATTTGTAAAAAAAGGGCTTTTGAGCTGCTCTAAATTTGATATTTTCCTAATTCATTTCAATAATGTTTCCTGCTGTCTGTAATTATTGTTCTTGTAACTCAATTTTTCACTATAATACCCAACTTATTGAACACCTGCATTAAGTAATTTATTATATATGCTAATCGACATGCGTGTTATTCGGTATGCCTAAGGATTCGTGAAACTCAGAATCTGTTGAAGACGGTAAATTCGGTTCACAGCTTCCTGCGCTTGTCAGGAAGTTTTGGGATAAATCGGATCTCAGTAATAGTTTGTAATGACTGCTGGTGAAATACTTGAACAGTGAAGCAGCTGCGAAAATTATAAGCATCAAAGTAACTAATTGGAACTTCAGTTGTGAAACCTCGAAAGTTTTCATTTTCATCTGAAAACGACGCGAAACTTTGACATCGCAGAAACTCGAAAATTAAGCAAAATCTCGTGTCACCCGTACCCAGCATAGGCTGTTTTTCTAGATAGAAATGTTATATAGGTTATCTACCCAGGTTTTCTTGTATTTTCTGTACAGAACTGCTTTATTTCTTTTCTTATCTTAGAAATAAACTATTTCTATTCTGAAAAAAAAAATTTAAAAAATCCATTTTTTTTTCAAAATAATTTTCAAGTTTTGTTAGGTGTTTCAAGTTTTGTTACGTGTCTTGTTTTTCCATAAATTCGATTTATGTGAGCAACGTAACATATATAACGTTTAAAAACGTTTCAGTTGTCATTTTTTGTGGGGGGGATAAAGCATTACGAGGCCAAACTATGCTTTTTGGGAAATGTAAGTGGATTCCGCAACAAGGAATTTGAACATGTTTAAAGGTTTGTCTCTGGAAACCAGGAAGATACAGACGCAAAATTGTGCCTATGGTACCTTAAATAACTGTTCACTGGGCTATATGTGTTTGATATTTAAAGGTTGTGCACTCTAAGCAGTCTAGAATTAGAAAATTTGACCAGAAATTGGGTTAGAAATAAAGTATTTATAAAAAATTCATGCTTTATTCAAACTTATAATATGATTTTTTATAATCATTGTTTTTTCTAAAGTTGAAAAATATTTAGTCAATTAATGGTGCTTTTTTAAAATTAGGAGGAGGCGAGTGTACTGTGATCGAATATTGTTTATGAAAGTTCTGAAAGAATCTAGAACAAAAAAGGACCTGTTTAAATCGTTTTAAAATAATCTAAAACATTTTGCCCCTGCTTTTTTGGCACCCTGTTCACACTCCCAGCGTTACTGGTGCGCAAACTACTACTTATAATTTTTCAGAGAACGCTATTTCACCAACATAACATACTTTTATCGAAACATAATTAAAATGTTAATTTAACTTTTTTGCAGCACATCAAAATCAATCTGGGTGAAAAATTTCAAAAGTCAACTAGAGTTTGTGCGTTTGTTTGAGTTGAATATTTATATAGAGTTAATTTTCTGACTTAATACACGCTTGAGGAGGACATTCTACTATAAGGTCACCCAGGGTCACTCAGATTGTACGGGTGGGTGATCCGGATGTTTTAACAAACCACATTGGCTTACCCAACTCCGTTTCCACGTCCGATTGCTTTTTAATTCACTAGTTTGCCTGATATTTTGCAATAATATTTTTCGATGTTTAGTTCAATCTCTGTGCACCCACTGAATTATGTCAGAAGGGGTTTTATATGACGTAATCTGTTACGGCGACACTAATATGACGTAATATGACGTAATACGACATAATATGACGTAATCTGCTACGGCGACCCTGATACTAACGAGGAATTTAAGAAGAGGGTTAAATAAGAACAAAGGAAAACATGGCAATTAATTTCGCAGCTGAAGTTTCGAAGGCTTTATTGCCATAAAAAACTGATGTGCATTTTTGAGGCATATGTAGCGATCCAAATGACACTAAATTTATTTAGTCTTCTAAATGACCTGTCTCAGGGTTTTGTCTTATTACTTAGTTACTGGCACCGTCAAAAGATAGTAATGAGTAATAAAACAAACGGACCATGTAATTCAAGGGGAGTTGAAGTGGTTAGAGTAAGACTGGAAGAAACCATTCGCAGTTTGTTCCTAGTATCAGCGGTTCAATTGTGAGCTACATCCCATGTGAACTATCTCCGGGCATGGTCCCATATGGTATATATTCCAAAACCATTTTTCCTCTCTTACTATTCATAAGAGTTTTCATGGTGATTTGATGCGCTCCTGCCATGAGGCTCCATGCTGTGTGCTCATGATGAAACAACCGCGTCCTCTTTATATGAAGCAGCCTATACGGTAAAAGGACTGCTCGTATCAGGGCAAAGCCCTGAATGTTCCGACTGCCTTTTAAGGCTTATATGGCAGTAATAACATAAATATCATTAACAAAATAAATGTAATAAAAAAACGAAAATTTTTTTTTCTAAAATTTGAAATTTTTTTTAATGAAAATCATCCCCCCTTACGCCATATAAAGTATAAAAAGATAGATTTCGTTCCTTGTAACCAATCAATTATGGCAAACAAGCTTCTTTCAACCAATTTGGAACGATTTCTAAGACGGATTAAATCTCCGCTTACGCGTTATTAGCGCGAAATATATCGCGCGTTAATTGTCCCAAATTGGCCAAAATCGCAATCTGTAAACCCCCATAACTTTACGAAAATGATCACAGGTGAAATATCTTTTCAAATTTAAGCTCAGGACAACAATATCTTCAGAATGATATTTAAAAATTCTGTCAAAAATGGCTAGTTAAAAAGTCGAAATTTGTCTGAAGAAAAAAAAACCACCCCGAGCACAAATATTCCGTTACTTTTGTATCGAAAGTCGGAACAATAGGTTATATTTACCGGCACTGACAGAAATGGTTCCCGGTCGATTTTAAATTGATCCAAATCGATTAACTTTGTACATTTTACGAAATCAAAGTCAAATATCAGTATGTCAAACACTCGCAAATCATTCACATCTGAAGTAGAGATTTCAAGTTATGTTTTTGTAATTTAATGTGTTAAATATGTTAACTTAAATATCTAATGCTCAATACGTGCTTTCACTAGCGTATCAAACCGTCCAAGCCTAAAAATTTTATAAAAGTTTTCATTAAAAAAGCATTTCAAATTAACGTACTAAAACTGAGACAAAATCCACTGAATTATTTAAAAAAAAAAGAAATTTCAGATATTACGCAAAACAAAAACGGCTAATGATCATGACTCTGGGAGAGGGGGGGTGGGATAAAATTGATGGGGGGATGGGGGAACGGTTGATCTTGTTGTACAAGCAATTTAGTCAATTTTGGTATCTGTAACTACACGTAACAAAATTTTTTTTTCTGTCATACGAAAAATTGAAGAAAAAAAAACAAAAGAAAAAAAATCGATTTAAATCGATTTCATTTTAGGTCAGTTTTAAGATCCATTCGAATCGATTCAAAATTGACTGGAATCAATTTTTTTTAGCGTTGAAGTTAAATCGATTTAAATTGATTTACAATCGATCCAAATCGATCTGAATTTTTCTTTTTGATTAACTTACTTTTCTACAACTTAAATCGATTTCAATTTAATCTGCATACTTTTTTCATACTAAAATCAATCGAAATCCATTTTTTTTCAGCGCGTGTAGCGTAATATGAAATGTGCTACACCATACTAAACGCAACTTATCAAGTGTGTCGAGCTGGCGCGCCAATTGTGAAAAATGCCTAAAATTTTTGCTTAAGAACTTCAACCTGGTGTAATTGATGTCCCAATTGGAACAGATAGAAGTGTAATCTTATCCCGAAAATCTATTCGACGTTATAAATAGCTCGGTCGAGGTGCTTCATAAATGACGCCCTCTATAAGTAAGCAACTGTATATATATTGCGCGGTCGAGTTCGACCTTTAAAGTCGAGCACAAGTTCAGGGATCTTAAAACCCCTCCCCATTATGGTACCGTGTAACGAAAATGACCCCTTATGAAGAAAAAGTTGAAAAAATAAGCATATACAAAAGGAGGAAAGGTAACAAGATCACAATATCAGTGCTCTACCAAAACGGAATAGTCAAGAAAAGGGTTTAGGTTGTTTAAACAGTTTAAAAACTAGTTCATCTCTAGGACAAAATTGATTTACAAAAATCTAAAGATCTTTTTTTGATAAAAAAATTGCCCTGGAATATTACCTGAAAAGCAGTAAATAATAGTTTTAATTTTGGTAAATTCACATTAAAAGAAAATCGAATCAAACTCAAACATCTCTCTTTTTAGCCTAGCAAACTCGAGTGCGTTTTTTTTCGGTCAAGAAAGTTGAAACATAACAAACTTTGGTCTAGACAGTCGAAACAAATCTCGCTTGGGTCGAGAAAATGCAAGCAAAGTCGAGCACATTGATTTTCTTTTCGGTATTTGAAATATGCCGGAAGCAGATGCGAAAAGTTTGGAATACTGCATTACGGAAACAATGCGAGCAGAGTTATGAAAATGCCCAGTCCTGACAGAACAGCACGGTTGCATAGTTGCGTCAAGATTTGAATGCCCGAAAGTCTGGGCGTAAAGTTGCAATAGTACCTATTTGGGTCACTAAAGTCTGGTGGTAGCGAATTTTAGTGGTGGCCTCTTGGGTCGACAAAAACTGTTTAACGAGCATTTTTTTTACTATGAACACAATAAAATTGTCATACAATTTCTTGGAAAAAAAATTTATGAAAATAGCATGATAATCATTTTTCCATACAGTCATACTTTATGTTAAGCCTTTTCTCAAAGCTTTAAATTGTATAAAAGTTATTTAAAAAAATTTCGATACTAGGAAATTGTATGATATGCAATTTTCTATGACTGGAAATACAAAAACTTTTCTGAGTTGCGTTTAGAAACTTTTTGTCCGAAAACACAATAATCAAGGGTTTTCTAACAACAAAAATATTGCTTCAATCAAGGCGAAGCCCTGAATGCTCCAACCGCCTTCTAACTGCCTTCTAGTGTATCGCGTCAAACAAATTGAAGAACTTTTTTTATAGATAAAAATTCAGGCTATTTTTGAGATTTTACTTTGAAAATATCCCCACACGCTATGTTAAAAACTAAGTGACAAAAATTGCGCATAACAAAGTATTAAATAGACAATGGTACGCCTCACTTCACTTTCAAACAATTTCTGAGAAGGATTAAATCTCCGCTCACGAGTTAATAGCAGCAAACATATCGCACTTTAATTGTCCCAAATTGACCAAATTGGCACTATTTTAACCCTCATAACTTTTTGAAAATCTTTTAATTCAAGCTCATCCTAAAAAAATATTGAATTATGTTTAAGTTAACAAACCATCCCGAGCACAAATATTCTTCTCTTTTTTCGACAACTGGAACAACAAAAACCACTGTAAATTGCAGTTACCACACAGATAAGCTGATATTGGTGATTTGCTTTACAAATCATTGTTTAGATTTTCACACACACTTTTATAGAAAAAACGTAATTTATTGTTGATGACTAGAAATCTGGAAGGATAAAAAGAAGCACAAGATTTAAAAAAGATCAAAGAGAGCAACCTTGTTGCGAAACTTGCCTACATTTCATAAAACACAAGTGGCCTCGGACATTTCATTAAGAGAAGTTTGAAATTTTGAAAGTTGTTGGCAAAATTGTGAACATGCCCACTTCTGTCGCAAATTCTGGATCTTTCTGCTTTATAAAGTCTGGATATCAAATGCTAAAACCAACCCAATATGTAATGAAGAACAGGTAATGTTTAAAATAACTTCTGTAACAAGACTCGTTTTTTTTTTGTTTATCTTAGTGTTGAAACGTACTTTGTTTTTATAATTATTAGTTCTGATTCTTTTTGACTTCGCGTAAACTTCAGAAACAAATGTATCGAACCGTTAGTGCAGTTGACAAGAAAGTTTTGTTTTCACTGCGATGGTGTTCTATCACCACATGTGATTATCGTCGAAACTTTCTTGATCACTTTTTACTTATAAAAAACCAAAAAATTTTTTAAAAAAATGGGGATGGAATTAAAATATAGACTCATTTGTGCTTGAGATATATTAAATTAAAAAAGATGAGGGTTTCTTAGTAAGGATGAGGGTTTCTTAGGATTCCCGAAACAAAAATAATCGATTATAATCCATTACGGATGTAAAATTCAGACCACGAAATCGATTATATAGCCATTATAATCGATTATTTTTGAACAAAGGTATTCCATTATAATCCATTATAATCGATTATAATCCATTATTTTTGTCACTGAAATCGATTATTTTTGCCAAAATAATCCATTATAATCGATTATTTTGAAATGAAAATCCATTATATTCCATTATAATTGATTATAATCCATTTCATTTTTAGAACTAAATTCGATTATTTTTGCAAAATTTTTGGAAATTTTGCGAGAAGTTTGCAGAATTTATGCCCTGTCTTTTACTAAATGCCATGTCTCAACTTCGTCCCCTCCCCCCTCAAGCTTTTACGCCCCCCTCCCCAATTAAAGGGGCAGGGTTAACCTGGGGGGGGGGGGGGGGGGTAAATGGTGGGAGGGGTAAACTGGGGTGGGGCTTTGGTAAACTGGGGGTGGGGGTGGGGGGGGGGAGGGATTTTGGGGTTGGTAAACTGGGGGGGGGGGGGGTTTGGTAAACTGGGGAGGGGGGTTGGTAAATTGGGGGTGGGGGGAGGGGGGTTGTGGTAAAAAAAAACAGTAAAATGAAGTGTTAAACTGCGATGAATTAGAAAAAGTAGAGACAAAAAATATATAAAATTTTTTCTTAAATGTAACATTTTGTTAAACATAACACGCAGCAACTACACTAAACAGGAAATTAGATAATTTTGAACAAAATTGTAAATTTTGTGAATAAC
This sequence comes from Symsagittifera roscoffensis, assembly GCF_963678635.1. Classification (NCBI taxonomy): domain Eukaryota; kingdom Metazoa; phylum Xenacoelomorpha; order Acoela; family Convolutidae; genus Symsagittifera; species Symsagittifera roscoffensis. The sequence continues at coordinate 26,215,851 of NC_087062.1, read as the reverse complement.
CCCTCGAAAAAATCCATTATAATCGATTATAATCGATTATAATGGATTTTATTGGGATAAAAAATATTAGGATTATAATCCATTTTTAATGGATTATAATCGATTATTATGTTTTTTTATAGATGCTGACCATATTGATCGATATGATCGATTATGATCCATGGGTGCTCGGTGCGGGTAATAACTGAATTGAATCAAAAGCGAGACACACGTATCTGCATATGGTCGGCAGCATTGCTTTAGAGTGGTAAAGTGAAAAAAAACTAATGACACAATTACTGAAACATGATTGAAGCTATTATCACGAAGAAATCTTTACCTTTGTATTCAGCTTTAAACGTTTATGAAAGCGTTTTGTTTTTCAAATATGTGTTTTACCTGATTTTTAATATTTTACCCTATAAATCAAGGTGATGCATTTAGCGTCTAGTAACTTATTGTTATCATCACACAGGTTCTGAGCAGAATTAAGAAACCGATCACGCATCTTTTACACAAATTATATCAGGCGTTAATTATTCAAGTTGGCCTTATTGGCAAAAAGTAAACCCTCATAACTTTACAAAAATTGAACACAAGAAAAGTATCTTTTCAAGTTTGAGCTCAAGACAACAATACTTTTCAGATGATATAAAAAAGTAGTCGAAAAATGCTAGTTAAATAGTCAAAATTTGTCTAAAAAAATAACCCTGAGCAGAAAAATTCCGTCTCTTTCTTCAAAAGACGGAAAAATGACTGCCTAATAATCCAGCTGCCTTTTTAGCAACGAATTTTTTTGGAAGTATTTATTCAAAGACTAAAACAGAAATTGAGTCAAAATGAAACGTTTTTATTAATTCAAGATTCAGTTGCAAAAAATTATTGATTGTGTGGAAGCATAGTCAGTGAACTCAAAATTGGGGTTAGAAATCTTTTATATTGTGGCACTTGATATGAAGGAAACACGTGATTACATGTCGGGGGTATTTATACATGCATGGATTACCTTTTTTCAAAAATCCATTTTTTGAAAATCATTACAGAAGAATTTTTCAACGAGAGTCTTTGAAATGTTCTGCGATCAATCAAAGGGCAGAGGTCACCAAACAGAGAAAAAAAATTCAAGCGTCTAATTTTTCGCGAGAGTAGCAAAAATTTACCAGAAATGAGTTCAAGCGATTAACTTTTATTGGTCAAGATTCAAACCCAAAGTTATAAGAGCAAAAAAAAATGCAATTAAAAGGCAAAAACGAAGTACCGTAAAAAACATTAAAACCCCATGTGCACCCGACTGCAAAGAAATTGAACGCTTTCATCCTTTAAATGGCGAGTGAATTTTCGAGGAAGCAAAGAAGGTGGGTCAGACAAAAATGAAACGTAAACATAAATTCAAAAAAAACAAATGATTGGACATCATCATCGACCAGAGCGCGGAAGCCGAAAATACGCTTAATTATGTTCTTACCCGAGCACAAGCTCGAAAAGTAATAGAACATTATTGCAATTCGGATTTTTATCGTTTTTTTTCCCGCTTACAAATGTGTAACACAGATGCAAATCGCAAAAACATACAGTATAGATGTGTTTTTAATATGCAGTTAGCTAGACCAACATACTTGCTTATCAAATAAAGGAAAGCCACAAGAAGGCCCACCCATAGTCCCTAAATATAAGGAAATTTTTGGGGCAACGACAAAGTTATCACCACAACACCTAATAGCTAAGAGCTATAAAACAATCAAATTGAACCTTAAGTCATCAACAAAATAGCTATCATCAATTTGCTATAACAAATAGTTGAAATAGAAAAATTATATGCTACCTTAGAGCTGAAATAACTATAATCATCTGTCTTAAATTAAAAGCAATTTTTTTAAAACAAAAACTTAAAAGCTAGAAAACAATCAAATAATTATTTGGTCAAAACTTAGATAGTTCTGACTGAATAATACGCGCTTGCGCCGAAATACTTGAACACATTTTTTCTTTCGTGGCCAGTCTCATAGCCAAAACATAAAAATTTAATAGATATCTGTAAAAAGAATCAAATATTTAGTTGGTCGAATCCTTCGAAACGTAGCACTCTTTGGTCGAACACAGTCGAAAACATTTTTTTTTATTTTGTGTATTTGCTCAAAGCATAGCCAGTTCGGGTCGAATCAATCGAAACATAGCACGTTGGAATCAAAAAAATTAAAGACAAGTTACATTCAATCGAGTTGGTCGTAACATAATGAGTTTGGCTCGAAAACAGTCGAACACATTTTAACTTCAGTCGAGTCGGTCGAAACAAATCTCGCTTGGATTGAACACTGTCAAACACGTTTTTATCTCTACTCGAGTCGGTCGCAACATAGCTAGTTTGTTCGGGTCAATCGAAACATAGTTCGAACACAGTTGAAAAATGTCTCTTAATCGAGTTTCTAAATCATAGTTTCTATAACGTGTCTAGCTCAAGAAAGCGTCAACAAAATTCACATGACATAAAAAAAACTCCGTTCAAAAATTAAAAGACGCAATTTAAATGCTTTTGATGACTTTTTCAATCAGAACAGTTTCGTCGTTCAAAACAAATTACTCAACAAAAAGTTTTTCATACCCAAGATAAAAAAGCAAAATCCACGATAAACAAATTTGAAAAAAAATCATCCGTAATTTTTTTATAGTGTTTGGCAATGCCTTGGACTAAATTATGCGCACTTTGAAAATTTTAAAGCACTTTTTTATGTGTGGTGACATATTCCACACTTGTTCCAATTTGAAGTGAGACAAGTTAGTTAGTCGAAGTATTTATATTATATCCCTATACGACTCTTAACGTTTATTATTATTTTTAGTTGGGGACGAATATAATGATTGCTAGGCTTCTATCAAAAAAATTTTTTTCCAAAAAATCAAAATCCATATCTCATTTTTCAGGGCAGTTGAGATGATCAAGGTTTTGCATATACGAGCAGTTTTGTTTTGATATGGGCTATTTCAAGGCTGATGCAGGATTTTCTCGATTTTCTCCACAAACAAACAACAAGACATTTGTATAGTTAAATGACCTGTTGCGGATTGCGCAACTGTAAGCGGAGTCCACAAATTGTAAATGGAATCCGAAAATTTTAAGCGGAATCCGCATTTTGTTTGCGGATTCCGTTTACAAATATTTTACATGTGTAGTATAGCGTTTAAATTTATATCTTTTATTTACTAGGTGGTCACCAGAAAAATCAATCTCAATACTACATGGATCAACTACCAGTTGAAATACCAAACGCTTGCTCTCAATTCCTGTCAACCCAACTTTGATCTCAAATCCTGTCAACTTCGATCTCAGTTCACTAGAATCGGAATCTACTGGATCATCAAAGTTTGGGATTGATACTCTAGTATTTGAAATACTACTCGGACAAAAGACCATTGTCTTGATTGTTTTTTTAACGACCCATTTCTAAATTGGAGCGTGCCACTTAAATTAAAGTCTCTTTTCTCAAAATCACATTTTGACTAATTTATTCTAATTAGGACATTAGGACTATAAAATCTTGTTTAAAAATCTACTACTTTTTAAATACTTGTCCAATTTTTCTCATTTTTTCATGCTCAGTATTTTAAAAGGGCGGCAATTATTAACACGTCACTATTAACTTTAACTTGAAACAAGATGGATAAATATTTAGCAGTCTTGCCGGCTGCACTGAAAATCTCCCTGCTTTGGTTAAGCTGAGATGCACCTGCAATATGATGCATCAGAGAGAGTAATATGAATTTTCAATCAGACAAAACTGAAGGCTGCGGTTGTAATCAAAAAAGTCTAATAAATTTAAAAAAATTTATTTGAAAACAATCAAATAAAAAATAGTTGAAAGTTCCCTTATAAGAAAGGGAGAATAAAGGCGCAGGTGAAACCTGAATAATTAAAGAATGAATCAGCCGCCGGTTTATGCTTACGAGCAAAGAGACTGGCCTGAAATCTGCAGTGTTTCATTTTGCTGAGTCAGCAGCAAGTCAGATCTCTTAACAACTTCTTTTTCAAAATCATTAATTTTTCTTTTCCACTTTAACATAACAATATTTTAAAACTAGCCTTTTTTTCCAAATAAAATAGAGAAAAAATTCTTGTTTAAAATTCGCTTAACTTATAAATCGAGATACGCATAACTGAGGATACCCGGACCATAAGGACCAAAAGGACTACAGCAAGGACAATACAGACGACCAACCAGAAGTGCAGAGGTGGACACAATCAAGGTTGACCCAAGAATACTAAACAATCATTGACCTTAGTAAGAAAATAAAATATTGATGAACAAAATAAGATTAACTCAACCTCCCCTCATAGGTATATTTATAAAGCTGTTTGATTCGTTTATATAATCTAATAACCCTGTGCTTTGTATTTAACCAGCTAAGTAGTTCGAACCTTATCTAACTTTTGTTTCTACTCTAACTTTTGTCAAGACAACTTGACGATCTAAGGTGAGACGTATAACTTAGGATAAAATTACTAAGCATTCAACCAGCAATTAACGCTTGGTAAAACTGGTGCGACCGCAGCAGAGAATTACTCCTTAGGAAATTCCTTTTACAACGAACTCGAAACAGTTTTTAAAATTCAAACTAAATTTATTATTAGGATCTGTGAGTTTTGTCAGATTATTTTTCAACCTCAAAAAGCCACGAGACAATGGGTGTCTTTCGATAGAAACACAATTTCATTGTCTTCTACTTGACAGACATTCCTAGTAGGGTTCCTGCGATAAGTATCCCCCTGCGCTAACAGTCGCCCACGGTATTCCTCCACCTCGAAGTCTATTATACGGCTTTCTAACTGACATTAGCTCATGAACTTAACTATTATCTATTATTATAAAAATATGTAAAATTTCTGAAAGGATCGTTCTCTGAAAGGAAGTCCGTAAGTAAGATATACCCGTTTTGTCCAGTAACCCACTAAATATATGACGAAACTTCAGTTTAAAGTTATCATCACTAAAATTAACGAAATTCTGATTTGAACTAAAGTGCTCAAAAACTTATTAAATATCTTCGTTCCTTTTTTTCGAGGGGGTTAACTGGTCATATGTGCAATCTAAGAGTACCCTAAATTGTATGATAAATTGAATTTTTCATCACAATAAGTCCAGCCATTCACGGTTGTTGCTATTTATTCTAATCCTTCATCGTTTATCGAGGCTTAACCTCAAATTTTTCTTAAACTCATTTTATTTTTACCCACCTTAACGTAACTTAAACCTAAATCATCCATCATTAAAGCTACTAAATACTGAAAGTAAAGAAGGAAATAACGAAAACGAAGAAGGAAGGAACCTATTTGGGTGTTAACATTAGCTTTCACAACAAAAACTAAATCTAAAACACTGACACATCCACTTTATATTGATAAACTAGGTTTCAAAATTTTAGGTTTCAGTCTAGGTTCCAGTTATAGCGTCAAACGTTTCAGTTAAAATAAGTATAGTTTCCAGTCAAAATTTTAAGATTCTGTAAAGGGATTCGGGTAAAACAGCAAAAGTTGAATTATTCAAAAACAAATTTGGATACCATAAGTCAAAAACCTGGTCTTAAATGGTAAATTTTTGTTAGTTTCAGGTTTCAGAACACAAAAACTGAGTTTTTGGTCTCAAAATTGGGCTCCAAACGCCAAATTTTGACTTTCTAGAGAAAATTAATGGTGTTAAAACCCACCAAACTAGTTTTAAAATTTGGTTCCTAAGACTGAAACGTACGTTTCAGAATTGGTGTTTTTGGTTTCACACCCAAAAATCTTGCTTCCCAAATCAAACTTTTGTGAATTATTGAAAAATAATAGGAATCCTTAATGCACTAACCAATTTTTAAACTCAAAAAACTTCTAGAAGGTGTTAGTTTGAGCCCACTTATAGTTTTAGAAAACTAAAATTGTCATTTTAGGCTAAAATTCTTATCTTTTTGGCAATTTTATTGCTGGAAAAGAAATATATTAGAGATACCATCTAAATTTTCAATCTCAAAACTCTAAAACCAAGTGGTCAAACCATAGTTTCAGTTCTAGAAATCATAGTTTCGGCCTCAAAAACTTAGTTTTCCGCAACTAAATTTGTAATTTTGAAGTTGCAAACCTGTTCATAATTCTAATTTACACTAGACCAGCTATCATAAATCAACTTTTTATTTTCATGCATCGAGTTTGAGAGATTTTAAGCGTTGTAGGTTTGAGATTTCAAAAACTAGGTTTAAAAAATCAAAAGATCCTTTCTCTCGAACGTTTTTGCATGTTCAAGTGTAAACAAAGTATAGTAGAGCTTTTAGACAACCTTAACATAAAAGAAACTTAACTTCAATTACCATAGTTTCAGATTAAAACTTCAGTAAAAAAAATCTTAACATAAAATTAAAGTTCTGAGCGAGTAATAACCTAAAAAGGCATATGATTGTTTTGTTAATCATAACAAAGGCATCAATAAAATTTCATTTGAACAAAATTTCAGGTTTCAGCTAAAGTTTCAGCGAACAAAAACTTGAGAAGCTTTCAAAAAGGTTAGCTTTCAAAAAAAAAATCTTATTTCATTATTAAAAACCTTTGTTAATAATCAACAAATCCTAGGAGATTTTCATTACTCTAAAAAATACTAATCAAATAGTTCAACTTAGTTTAAGAAAAAGAAAACAAACATCGTAAAAATTAATGTCAACGAATTTTAAAATTGACGTCAGTACAAAAAAATTTAAAACGAAATTTAGGAAATAAAGTCTCTAAAATCATATAGTTTATGATTAACACTGAAAAAGATCATATTAGTATGCTAGCAAAACACCCTAACGACGATAAACACAAATTATACGTCTTTTTTTGACGATTTACTCCAGAAACTGACACAATTTTTCAGCAAATAAAAATACCAAATAATATAATTTATATACCGCAAGAACGATCAATTGCTTCACTCACGATTGCTTTTTGATATCATCATGAACCCAAGCACAAAACTATTTGAATTTTAACCATTTTTTCTTATTAGAAACACAAATTTCTCCTCAACAATTTAAATCATAAAAAGTTCATTAGAAAATTTTAATTATTCCTTATATTGTTTATCATCAACTAGATAAATATTTATGTCTCAAAAAGGATGCAGATTGCTATGACTAGTTTTTATCAAATAAAAACAACAGCATTTATTTTAAAACTAAAACTGAAAAAAAAATCCACAAAAATTATTTGGTATATCACCAATATCCAAAAAGATCAAATCACAATTTTGTCCAAACACCCTCACAAAAATATTCACGAATTAACTATTCTCTCCCGCAGCAATAACCCAGAGATAACTTCTATCTTAAAAAAGCTTACGCGGCCCCATAGCAATTTTGATCTATCTAATAAAAATTTGTATTCATTGAACCCAGCAAATCTCACAGTAACTTAAATTCAATTATTTCAGTCCTGACAATTGATCAGTACACAAAACATCCAAACTTTTATATATTGTTAACAAAAATTTAAGTGAGTTAAACAAAAAATGGCAAACGTAGTAGCATACCCAGATTTAGCTCTCCAAAACTTTACCGGCTTAGATCCAAATGATGATTCAAGAGATTTTCTTGATATAGTAGAGAAAAAGATAACATTTTCCCTAGGCACTAGACCAGCAGACGCAGGTGACAATCAGGACACATATGATAACAGACAAAGAGCCTTATTTGGTTCAATATTCGGAGGTCCAGCCGCTCAATGGTATCAGGGATTAGCAGCACATTTACCTTCGAACGAGATAAGAGATCAATTCATAGATAGATTCACTGATGATAAGGATAAGTATAGGAGACGAATAGAAGCAGAAAACATAAAAAGACAACCTGATGAATTTAGTAAAAAGCTACATACATAGATTAAGCACCGCAGTAGACCTTGGGCGGCGTAATCCAACTTTTAATGATGATCAAAGAACAGCACAGAAGATGGAATTCTTTGTACGCGGCTTAAGCCCGCCAGGCTTGAAACAAAAGGCTCATCTATTCCTAACTGAGAATCCACCCGCAACTTGGCAACAATTAAAAGATTACATTGCAACAAAAGACTTACGTTTTGCAGTGAGTAGTGAGTTTACTGGAACAGCCTCAAGGAGATAGAAGGAATAAAGGATCAGCTTAAGGAGTTAACATGACTAACGAAAGATCATAAAATAAATGCAGCCTATAATCCAAATGAACCCAGAAACAAACAAAACCATACCCGATTTTGTAAAGGTTGTCGTAGGTCATGTCATACTATCAGTGTTTGTTTTAAATACAGAGACCACAAAGATCAAAACAGAAAACCACCTCAGTATCGTGAAAAAATTTTCACACAATTATAATAGGAGATCTAGGCTTCGAGAAGAAAATAGTTATAACAATCGATACAAAAGCTATAATCAGCGGAATAACAATACCAGACCATATTCTCCATATCCTAGACAGTTCAATAATAGAACAAATATTTTCGATAGATCTCCATCTCAAAGCTTTGGATCAAGAGATAGAAATTTCAATAACAGATTTAACGATCAAAATAACCCAAATCGTTATAATACGTACAACACAACCTCAAATAATCAAAATAGGAACAGAAGCAATTCTATACCCGATCGAAATAGAAGATCGTTTTCACAAGACAATTATCGAACGCGATACCAAATTAGACCTCACAAAAATAAATTTCCATCCTACAATAACCAAGCAAGATCTCTAGGTGATTCAAAACTATCCTCCAAAAAAAAATAGCCGAGACAGAAACCCTAAAGTACAATTTAGTGAGAATAAAATCCATGGCTATTACAGCGATGACGAAGGCGAAGAATTTACTTTAAACTAGAACAGTCTCCGCAAGATAAAAAGTCACAAATGTATATTAATCTATTTGAACATCCCGTCGGAGACAAAATTAAAAAAAACGGCCTTGAAACCCATTTTTTAGTAGATACTGGAGCAACTTGTTCACTGTTAATTTATGATACCTATTTAGAATACGCAAAAATACAAAGTTGACACTTATTCAAGCACAATCCAAAACATCTGCTGTTAATGGGCAAAAACTCAAAATCTTAGGATATACAAAACTTAACGCTAGTTTTGACAGTAAGGTGATTGTTTTGTAAAAGTTCGAGCATGGGTTGCGGCCAAGGACGGATGTAAACTTAATATAGAAGGTATGGATTTTCTCTCTAATTCAACTAAATCGATCGACTTTTCAACACTAAAACTAGAACTTAAAATGTATCCAGGAGTATCAGTCGCTACCAGCAATATAAAAAGCAAAAGCTATTTTTTTATAAGTAGTTATCAAACTGTTCTTTTGGACCAAACTATAACTTTAGCACCAAAATCAACTCGTGTCACTTCCTTGTCCCCAGCTGACAAAGTTTTTAAAAAGGGAACATCGTTCAAACTTGATAAAGACCTGCAACAAAAAGGAATATATACTTATAACTTATATTGTAATCATGACGAGAAAACGTTACCTATAATGTTAAACATTCCTAAAGAATCGAAGGTCATTATATCCAAAGTTCAATTGGACAAACTTTCGAAGACATTGAAACTGATTCATAAACAATCTACAGCGTCGCAGACAATATTGCTTTTATGGAAGTTTTGTTCAACAAAAACGAACATCTTGATCATATTTTTCATGTAAGCGAACAATCAAAAGATCAACTGTTCTTCAAAAAAGCTTCAATTGGTGAAAATCATGAAAATTCAAAAAGGAAAAAAACAAAGAAATTTTGAAACAAAAAGAACTAGATTATACTAATAAATACGAACTAGAAACAGATTTCAGCATGGAATTAAAGGACCCGAAACCAAAACTGATCTAATTTCCACAACACGTTTGACAAATATACAAATTCATGAAATCCAGAACAAATTTGACAAGACAAAACAAGAGTTTCTAAAAAAAATTTGACTTTACTCACTCTGATATAGACCAAAATCATTTACAAGACCTAATGAATATGCTATTACAGAATATAGACGTATTTTTACAGCATAAACATGACGTAGGACTAATAAAGAAAAATTTCCATGTAAAGTTTTTACCAAACTCTGTTTTGACTAAACAAAGACCATCAAGAGTTTCATTACTTTAGCAAGATACACTTAATGACTTACTAGACTAACTATGTAAATCAGGAATAATAGGAAGTAATACCGAAATGGGATCAGAATTTATAAACCCAATTATAATACTTCTAAAAGGGAACATAGTCGAGCTCGTTATCGATGCGAGATACCTGAACTCAATAACTGACTTAAGTCGTTATTCATGGCCGTTAGAACTAAGCTAAAAGGAAATTTCTTCACCACGAGTGATTTATGCTCAGCATACATCCAAGTATCTTTAACTGAGGAAACACAACAATTGACAAACTTTGTAATTGGATCAAAGCAATACACTTTTAAACGAGGTTTTTACGGATTATGTGGTCAACCAAATTTCTTCAGTAGAATAATGACAATACATTTTGCACCCTTAATGAAAAAAAAAATCAAGCAGTAATCGTTATAGACGATACAATAATGCAAGCACAAACTGTAGAGGAAATGTTCGACATCATTTCTACATACCATGACTTATTAATAAAATCAGGACTAAAAGCTCAACCAGAAAAAAACTCAAAAAATTTTTTTGAGAAGAGTACAGTTTTTAGGACATGTAATAAGTAAAAATGGCATACAACCAGTTAGGAAAAAAGTAGATGATCTCAAAGCATTGAAATCGCCAGAGAACAAAAGAGATGTGTTGAGAGTGTTAGGTTGTTCGAATTTTATAGTATGTATGTAAAGAATTTTTGAATGAACACCAGATCACGAAAAACTAATTAACGAAATAAAAAAAAAATTAGCGCAGATACAAATCTAGCAATAACAGACACAAGATATCCTTTGCATGTACATGTAGACTCATCATCAATAGGAATCGGTTCAATATTGGTACAAGAATTCCCAGAAGGGAAACGTTTTATATCCTTTAACTCAAGAGTATATAATAAAGAAGAACAAAAAATGTCAACAGCAGCTAGAGAACTTTGCGGTGTCGTATCAGCTCTACAAACATACGAACACTCTTTATTAGATCATCACATCCAATATATCTCTATACTGATCACGAAGCTTTAATTTACCTTTGGGGAAGAAAAAATAAACTCTCCCATAGATATCTTAGATACCAATTGGCTATATCATTATTCCTAAATTTGAAAATTATTTGGACAGAAGGAAAAAAAATAGCATTCCCAGATATTTTAAGCAGAAACGTAACAACTAGAGATTTAGACAAACAACAATTAAAACATAAGAAAATTCCCAAAGACATTTTATTCTACGACAAAATTAGCTACAAAGAAAAATACTTCATAGTACCTGATACCGAAAAGGCACCCAGCGACACAATTTTTCCTGTCATTAAATAAAATAAGAACGGTTTAAATAGATTCAAAATTAACAACGAAAAATTAATCAAAATACCGAAGGAAACAAACAAAGAACAACTTTGCTCACTAACTGATATAAGTTCTCGTTTTATGCAAGGTTCAGCTATCAACCAAGTTAGAGTGATTCAAAACAAAATACCAAATAATAATGCAATTGACGAAGAATCAGATCATTATTATTCCGATTTGTCCTTCGAATTAAACACTAACCCAACCCAATTTGGGGATTATATTTCAAATTACGATATTGAAGACCAGTCCGACCTCTTATACTTTGAAACGATTGATGAACAAGATAAAATAATTCAAGAATCTTTGCTAAACGATGTAAATGCATTATGTGAACAATCAACCAATAAACAAGAAAACTAAAAAATTGCAACCAAACTGCCTAACAAAACACTTACAAACAAGGATAATTTTACTCAGATATTCACTAGTTTCAACAGCATAGGAAAAAATATAGATTTAAACACAGAACTGATTGGCAAAGAACAAGACACCGATGCAGTCAAAAAAATCATAAAAGAGTTAGTAAGAAACAAAAACAAAGACTCAAAAAATATACATTATAGACAATCAAAAGCTTTATCTTCATATCTAAACAAATTTGAAACTTTATTATTACGGAGAAATATTCTTTGCATCGAACAAACATCAAGTAATCCCAAAGTGAAGGAAATTGAAATTTGTGTACTTATGTCACTTTTTATAAAAACATTTGAATTGGCACATAAAGATCAATTAGCAGGTCATGTAGGAAAAAACGAAACTATTTCGAATATTAAACGATTTTTTTTTTGACCAGGCATGTATAAATGGATAACTCAGTTAATAGCAGGATGTTTTGACTGTCAAAAATTTAAACACAAACGTCACGATCTTAACCAAGCACCTTTGGAACAATGGACGGATACAGTACCTTTCCCGTTTCATACTGTACACACAGATCATAAGGGACCAATTAATCCTACATCAAACGGAAAGAAACACTGTTTAGTTGAAAAAGACTCATTTTCTCGATTCCTCCAAGTATATCCAGTTGCAAACACTACCGCCTTTGAAACAAAAAAAAATTTTAGCAAAATTCATTAGCATAATTCATTCTCACATTTGGTATTCCTCAAAACTGGTTTGTGGTAAAGGAACAGCTTTCATGAACGAAGATTTTACTAGTTGGTTTTATGAACTAGGAATAACACATACTCCCAGAACCGCATATTCACCCTGGACAAATGGTAAAGTGGAAATACAAAACAAACATCTAGGAACACATTTTAGAATTTTCTTTGATCAAGCAAAAGGAAATTGGAGTGATCTAGCTGCGAAATTCGCTTTCGCCCATAACACCACTATCAACGCCAGTACTGGATTAACATCATACGAAATTGTTTCCGGACAAAACCTCAAATACCAATTTCCTTAAAGCTAGGATAACTTCGAAACTCAGAATTAACGTGCAATTCTGACTTCTGTGCTAGTCTCCCATTACACAGACATTTCTTACAAATATCATCAAATAAAGCTTTACAAACATTTTTAAAACCAAAAATTAATACTTCACTACTTATCCGAGAGAACCAATTTAAATACATCTATAATACAGCTTACAAGAAAAGTTCACAAAAATCGAAACAAATATAAATTAGGAAAACTCTTAGAAGTAGGTCAAAAAGTACTTGTGGAAAACCATTCCATAGAAGATGGCATATCAGAAAGTTACAAGAACTACGATCAGGCCCAAATACGGTAACGAATAAAGTAACGAATGTAAACTATGAGATACAACTAGATTCAGATCAAACTATTAAGAAGACAGCTCATTGAAAACCACTTAATTGAATACTTTCCCATTGAAGAAAAAGCAACGGAACTAGTGAATGACTATGTTTTAAAAGACCAGTCCTACCAACCATTCTATGAAAACCTAATTCATTCAAGGAATAAAATTGTCAATACACCACTCACCAACAAATCATTTCAAAACCCAATGGGTTCATCAGAATATTTATCTGTCGAAACACACCATAGGCGAGAAAATAATATAGAACTACATGAAACTGAGCAAGAAAAAACCTTAACGAATATAGACTCAGGATTCCGAGAGCACAACACAGACACTATAGAAATGCCACATACGCCAAGATTAGCTCCGAGAAGGTTAACCTCAACACCTCTTTATCCAAACGATAGGAACGGTAATAATAAAATATCAAAGAATTGTAATATATACCATATAAATCAAGAAAAAACCCCCAAAATGGACAGACATCTGGTCAGACGGGCTGGACAAACGAAAGACTTCAGAAAAATTGACGACAATCCAGCTTCTACCAAGCAGGATTCAACTAAATAATCTCTACTAGTCTTCACTAACTAAAACCTCATTTTGTAATCCCCGGGTCATCATTTTGGATACTACAAAAGATTATTCAGACTATGACTACACACGTAATTGTCAATCAAATTAGTCAATTTTTTAAAACAATGGTTTCTTCCAAAAAATAAAAACCAATGGAAAAATTTATTATTGCTAATTTTTAGCAACTTCGCGATAATGATGAAATTTACTACTTTACTTTTAACTCTTAAAACCTCTTGTCATTCTACAGAATGATGATCTGGAAAACGTATCAAATTCTCTCAAAGTTACTCACTATGACTGTTCAAGCATGCAGGAAAATAAAATGTATGCTTCAAATCAAGTGGCCCCGTGTAAAGTTAGCCCAGAAAATCTTTACACTACCGATAGCACAATTAGCGTATATCAACGATCTTATAGAACATACGTGAACGAAGTTATGTGTAAAAATTGAAACATTTCCCATTCGTTATAATTGCGGAATGTGGGCACATTCTTCCATCGTTCACAATATGAACATGATAACCTATGAAATTTTTATACAACCAGAAGATTGCAAAAAAGCAGCAAAAAACAACAAAATTACAGTGAATGAATATAGATACACTCATGAAAAAATTATAAAGATGGATGAATGTATTTTACAACATAGAAATGAAGGAAGGTCATTAGAAGGCGACAGTTCGACAGCATGTAAGAATAGGGGACAAGTAAAACCCTATAGCTATGAAACGCACATGCAGAAAAATACACTTAAAGTAAATCTAGAAACAAAACAAGTACAAAATCCTTACGGTATCCCATTACCATGCACAGTACTCGAAGGCGGACGCGAATACGCATCATTAGACCCTTATGCTTACACTTGGGACAAGCCCGAAAATTGCGTAGTCACAAAATTGTTTTCTCAAAAAGCGAAAATGGTCAAGTACGCTAATAAGTTGTACCACCCTCAATATCATATAATGAGTGAGGGATCGGCACCCAATGGCTTAGATCTAAAAATTCGCATTTACAATAAGCAGCAAGAAGTCTGCAGCAGGCCAGGAGCATTATATGAAACAAAATTTGAGTCCTTGTTTATTTCATATTCAGGGGGTTTTGATATGAACACTGGTAAATCCAGCAACATAAGACACGATGATAGAAACTACTATCAAACGCAAACAAATGAAAACGTTCAAATAAGAGTGAAATCTTTAAACTACCCTCTGGGATCAGGTAATTTTTCATTCCTCCATGATGAACGTAACAATAAAAATCGGGATCCTCTTTGGCGCCATGTAGGTACCGATGAAATTGATTACGAACTTCATCTGGCTGCAAAGTTAGATTACATAATGTACTTTAATGCTAAACAACTCAGACATTTTGAAATGACATTGTTACAGAATCAATGTGAACTCGAAAGAACACAAATTCTAACAATAATGATGTTAAATTTACAAAATACCAAGCTTGCAGGATACATGCTAACTGGCAACCGCTCTATGTTTTTGGACACCGATGGAGCAGTTGGCTGGCTGTATCACTGTCCTAAAAAAGTTTCAACTCTTAAAGTTCTCGAAAAATGCTTTGATCGAATACCGATCTTTTACAATGGGCGAAAAATGTTTGTCGACCCTATTACCCGCCAAACCTTTCCTTTTGCCAATGAAATACATTGCGTTGGTGGCTACAAAAATGCCTTTTAACTTGATTTAGACGATAAATTATCTTGGTACCAATTAATGCCGGCTCCAATACCTTTCAAGACTCCTTTAATGTTCGCTCCACAAGATATAGGCCATATTACGGAATTTCCCGTATACGATTCGAGACGCGCAGTCATGTATACCCGAAAACAATTAATAGCCTTTTGGGATAACATTATTCATAACACAGCATCAACATCTATTCTCAAAAAATTACTAGAAATGTTCTCCAAAATGGACACATGGATTATGCAAATTCTGACACTTTAATACAACAAATACGACAACAAAATCATAATCAATATTTTTACCAAGAAAGCACTGCTTCAATACCTATGGTACTACCAAAATCATAATTGAATTATAACAAGGCTGTCAAAGTCGCGCCGCATTTAAACGGTAGACCCAGAATGAATGTCGCGATCAGATTTTAAGCTGAGTGAGATGAACGTAAATTCACGAAATTCACGGAGAAATTGGGTCGTTTATGCCTGGACATACCGAATTGGTCTCAAGAATCTGGACATGATGCATCGCCCCACGTCTGCTCGCGCCTTTTCTCCCCTCCTGTTGCAAAAGACGCCATGACCAAACTTCAGTCACAAGATCTGGACCTACCGAAATTTGGTTGCAAAAATTGAACATGAAACTCTCCAACATGGTCTCAAAGCACTCGCTAGATCTTTCCGGTGTTCAAAAAATGCTTGTAGTACAGTTTTTTTAATTGGAAAGTGTATGAAAACCACCTTTTCTAAGCAAAAAAATAAGAACTTTTCGAAATTTTGGCATACCAGACTTTGGTCGCGAAAATTGGAATGTGAAACGTGCGTTTTGTAGCATGTCTGGTCGCGCCATCTCCATCATGGTCGCAAAAAAAGAGGGAGATAATTTTCTTGGTGAAAGTCCGAAAATGTCCAGTTTTGGCTGCAAAATTCTGGAAACATCAATTTCTAGTCACTAAAGTCTGGACAAACCGTTTCAACAATCAACTTCTAGATATGAAAAGTGGATTTTATCCCATTTCTCTTTTCGCCCTCTCCAAATTCGGCGCAATAAAGCGACGGCTGTTTTTCGGCGCAATAAAGCGACGGAATTTTTTGTCGAAATTAAAATATGTTTGAAAAGCGCTTTCCGTTAAAAAAAATCAAATTCTTGACAACGTTTGGACATACCAACTTTTGGTCGCAAAAGTAAGAACATGGAAGGTGAACATTGCCTCATGTCTGGTCGTGGTTGCATGGAACTCGTTAGAGATTTCACTAAAACTTGAAATACCAATTTTTTAGTGCGAACTCTTGAGTTACCAAGTTTTGAGTTACCAACTGAACTAGACTTTCCAAAAAATCTGCACAAGAAAAGTGGACATTTTAAGTATCTTTTTGCAAAATCTCTAATTTAGTCGCAAAATTCCGGTGGAATATCATTGATCTTGAAGACTAAAAACCTCAATTTTTTGTTGCGAAAGTCTTGAAAGGACAAATTCGAGTCGCGAAGTTTGGATGTATTAAATTTTTATAGCAGAAATCCGTTTGTGAAAAAAGACATTGTCTCATTTGCAGCTGCACAGTTACCATTTCCGTCTTTAAATAAAGACGAGTTTGTAAATTGTATACAAAAATCTTTTTATGCCAAAGGAAATCAATTTTTTGACAAAATCTGGTCATACTTGGCCGCGAAAACATTGGATATGAAACGGAGACTTTGTCGCATTATCTGGTCGTGCAATCAATCTCTATCATGTTTGTAAAAGCTTGGTATGTTTTTCCTGTCGCAAAATCTGAAATTATCAATTTTTGGTCGCAAAATTTTTCAGCAACCAGTTTCTAGCCATAAATTAGTGGACAAACCGGATTTTGGTTGCGAAACAATACAACTGAAAAATTCACTTCATCCGTGCCTGGTCGCGCCATCTTAACTTTCATCGCAACAATATAGAGAGATTTTTTTTGGTTGTGAATAACTCGAAATAACTATTTTTGGTTGCAAAAGCCTCTAAATGTCAACTTCTGACCACAAAAGTCTAGTTGTTGTAAGTCTAGGTATTAGTTTACGGTTCCAAGACAAAACAAGGATGAGCCCGCAAAAAAAACGTTGATGGAAAAATTTCAAACTCCGCCAGAAACAATGCACCTCCACTCCTATGGATGGCGACTGTGGGGTCGAGTTCCAAGTCTGGAAGAATATATGGCGTTTCTCCCTTACAACAAAATAGCCGAACTTTTCACTGCTGCCCTAAAAGTTTGTCACAAGTTGACAATGCCATTCGGGTACACCCTGCTACAAATTGAAGCCACCCTTCCAGTGACAGTTTGCACTGCTTCTCCAGTATGAAACTGCTGAAGAACTACCTTCGATCTAATATGAAGGATTTTTGCTGATCAAGTTTAGCTCTAAAAGGTATCAACAGAGAACAATAAACAAATATTCATGATGTCATAGACAGATTTGCCGCAAAAAATCGCAGACTCACTTTTGACTAAAATTGTTTAAATTTTGTTGTTTTTTGAATTCAATTTTTGCTACTGTTTTTCCAAAATTGCGCTCCCTTGGAAAAGTCCTGGTAGAAGGCGTGAATCATTTTTTTTCACCAAGCTGATGGACCCATCAGAAATTGTGTCAGATGTTTTCGTTTTTTTTCTCAGATAATTCTTTTTTGTTTCCATTAAAATATATGTAATTTCACCATAACTTATTCGATTGCAATTAGATTGACCGATCAGGTTTAAATCAGGGTTTTATTTGGGTGAAATGAACTACGCGAACAACCTATTCAATAATGTAATTCAGTTTGCAGTGTTAAAATTATAAACCGTCAACAGTCTTTTTTTGGTTTCATATGTCAAGGATAATTCTTTAATTAGCTTTTAGAATCTTTAAAAATCCAAATCTCAATTGAGTAATTATTTTCAATGAAATGAGGTCAGATAGTGAAACTCCAAGAAATAAGTTCACCGAAATTTGATTCCGAAAAATCAACACGTGTGGTCAACAGATCTTCAAAAACTCATCAGAAAAGTTGCAAGCATGTGTGTCAAAAGTTTTCAGGTAAATAATTTACTATATTTTTGCCATGTTCAACTAATTGTTTCAAAACTAAATAAAATATATGCTAGTCAAAACGTTTGCGATAGCGTTATTGATAGAAAACGTTTCAAGTGCTACTGAAACTGAATAGAAAGAACTGCCGCAAGGCCAAAGCGGAAATCGGTCGTGCGTTGCATATCAATTTGAACCGCGAAAATGTTGTCTTTTTCATTATTGCCCATGAAAAAAGCCGTTTTTTTAAATAAAATCAGTCTTAGAGGGGAGGTATAATGGAACTGTTTCCATACTCAGGGGGACGGGGAAGAGACTTTAATGGGAAAAACACAAAAATGTTCACCGGCACTCTTATGCTTCCTTCTCTCCACCAGGTTAAAACATCAACTTTACAGAGTTATCATTGATTTTATTTAAGCGGCTAAGCTGAAATTTGATTGAAATGAACCATAATCATGATCATTATCCTTCTGATAAGCACGGATATTGCAATCGATTTTTTTCTGAATTGCTGGGTCTAGAGCTTCTGAAATTTTACAAAAAATGAAGAAAAATAATTGATCCTTTTTTTTCGAATTTATTGTTTTCGTCCCAATTTTTGGCTGTTTTCCAGTTTCCCAACCACTTCGTACAATTACAAAAAAAAGCTGTTCGAAAATTGTTCACACGGCAACTTGCATATAAGAAAGGTTTTAGAAATAACATACGCTGACATGTTTTAATGCAGTTTATAACTTGAAAAGTCATTCTGAGAAGACTTTCATGTATTGATTTTTAGAAAAAAAACCAAAGAGTGGAAACTTGAAAAGAGCCCAATTTTTGTCGGCTTACTCGCCGGGTGTTTCTTTTCAGTAAAAATTTGTTCAGTATTTTTGATTTTTTTTCTTTGTTTTCAAGATGGTCAATAAAGTTCATGAGTTTTTGGTTTTTTTTTCACGCCAAAACTTTCTGTTTGAAAAGAAATTCTGAAAGTTTGTTTTTGGAGCATGAGAATGAGTTCTGCAAGTTTGTTTTTGGAGCAGTTTTTGCATTCAAGTTTTTTTTGACAAAAAAAACTTCTGTCATTTGATGTTAGGTAACAGCAAGCAGCGGCTGTTGGCTCTTCTCCACTTTCTCCCCCAGTTTAATTTGAAAAAGGTGTTTACTTTTCCATAATAACACTTATGACAACTAAGAAAAAAGAAACTTAAAAGGTGGGGGAAGTGGAAAAGGCTCGACATTTGAATTCCAATTTGATGACAACTGCTACGTTGTTATTATGTATTGAAAATTTTGAGTTCCATTATGATTTAGTATCTTTTTTTCAGTATTAATTTTGAGTTTCAACGTCAACCAAGTCTCTTTTGATTCAAATCTTGGACTTAATTGTGACTTGAAATCAATTTTGTTGAGCGTTTAACTTCAGCAAAACCTTTTTTGTATTAAAACTTTGAAATGAATTATGACATGATACCTTTCTTTCAATTTTAAATGCGAGCCGCAATTTCAAAAAGGTTTTTTGATCTATAACTATGAAATGAATCATGAAGTGATACCATTCTTTTTACTTAAAAATTTTAGGCTCTTTTCCAGTCCCCCCTTTCGAAATACCGAGTTTTTTTTGTTTGTTTTACGTATTATTACGGCTAAATGCGCGATGTTACGCTGTACAGTATGAAAAACAAATCTGATCAAAGTTTTCGATTCGTTAACCTCTCCAAATTTAATTGCATTATGATAACGTTAAATAAGCATTTAATTATTGAATTTGAAAGGGGGGAAAACTGGAAAAGAGCCAAATTTTAACTGATAGGTGACTTGAAAACCTTTTTTTGATTTTGTTTTGAGCATGAGCTAGAATGCGCTTTGGACGTAAAATTTTACTTTCTACTGAATGCAACATTTAAAAACACCGAAACTAGAATTTTTACAATTCATTCAAAGTGGCCATCGGGCTTTATGTTTATAAAACGTTTTGGCAATAACTTTCCAGAATTTTAAAACATTCTAAAATCTCCAATTTTCTGGAATTCTGTTTAACCTTTGTCGACTCTTTAAAAAGTAAAAACTCGATTCAACTTCAAGGTTAAACATTTTTTGTCCGAGTTTTGTTCAGTTTTTTTGCCTAAGTCTGAAACAAACCAAATGAAAACAGCAAAAACCCTGCTTAAAATACTAATTTTTTGCAAATGGATTCGCCCGATGAATTACCTTGTAATATTTCATCGCTTGAACAGCTTGCTTCAAAAAGCTCAAAGTTTCATCTCTTCCAAAAAAATCCTATGAGAAACTCTAGCTTTTCAAAAACCGATTCGAGTGGAGAATTACCTTGAAGTTTTTCAAAGTTTCAGCTTTGAACAGCTCGCTTAGAAAAAAAAAGTTTTTCCTAAACTGAATTATCTCTCGATGAAGTAACTTGAATAACTTAAAAGATTTATCACTTGAATAACCTGCTTAAAAATGGTATCTTGTAATGAACTGGTTCGCTCTGTGAAATAATTTGAAGTATTTCAAAAATTTATCATCACTTGAATAAATTCGATAACCGATTCACTCTAAGAAATACTTAAAACATAACAAAGTTTTATCATTTGAATAGCTTGCTTATACGTAAACTTTAGTAAAAAAAACTTGAAACTTTTGCAAATCGATTTGTCATATGCAATAGCTTCAAATTAATGGAAATTTCATTGCTTGAATAGCTTGCTCTGAACAACTACTTTTTTCGATCCGATTGATTAATAAAGACGGGCTTGGTAATGATAATGATAAGTGTTTCAGGTGATAATGCTTCTGGCCGCGTGTCTTCTGCATTTTGTTCACTCGGTGGATAAGACTAGAGAGATGGGGGCTACCGGGTGTGAAGTGACCAAAGCAGCTGTTAACAAGATAGAATCACTCAACATATTTCAAAACAGGTGTGTTATTGGGGAATATAACAGAGAAAAGCCTAGTTTACTATTTTTTGGCTTTTCTATTTTTTAAACACAACTATTTTTTATCCCTTATGCCCGAATGTTAGAAAATACGTCAACCAATCAGATTTCGGTATTCATAATATTCGATGAATGTAAGTGATGAAA
The DNA here is from genome assembly GCF_963678635.1 of Symsagittifera roscoffensis. Lineage (NCBI taxonomy): Eukaryota > Metazoa > Xenacoelomorpha > Acoela > Convolutidae > Symsagittifera > Symsagittifera roscoffensis. Next base: position 26,194,250 of record NC_087062.1, on the reverse strand, counting down.
TCAGTCATTTTTCAACAATTTTAAGTCGTTGATTGGGTGAGAACTTTTGACTCTTTGCGCATGAGAATAGCCCCTCCCCCCCCCCCCCCCCCCCCCTATAAAACCAGCATCCAAAATGCTGAGTTCTGATTGGCTGGAAAAAAAAAGCTTTTAACCAAGCGAACAATCTCCTCCCTACATTGATTTACGGGAAAGATTGTTCACTTGGTCCGGAACATATGTGTTTGGGGACCAGTCTATTAGCATGTGTGTCAATTAGCATGCCCATGAATAAGAATGTTGTTTCAAGATTCCCTATGTAACATTTTGGTTACTCAAATTTGAAATTTTGGACCGCGTGGAAGTGAAAGTTTAATTCCCCTAATAAACCAAGTGTTTTCAAAATTATTTGAAAGTTTAAACTAATTTGTTTTTTGTCTGAAAGCACACCCAGTTGAAGCAATTATCGCACTCAGCCGACCTTTTAAATGAGTGAAGTGAAATTCAATTCCCCTAATAAAGCAAGTATTTTCGAAACTATTTGAGATTTAGACTATTTTGTTTTTCGTCTGAAAACACACCGAGTTAAAGCAATTATCGCATGCTTTTTGGCACACATGCTACTCGCTATACTCCCCGGAAATACACAGTAACCTAATGGAAATACGCAATCACCGTCAAAGTTGCTAAAAATGTGTGAACGCGTCGTCCTATAGTAATGTCTATGTCATGAACTTATTGCCCAGTTTCAGATAATTTTTTAGGGTTTTATTATTGTAAGAAAGAGGAATGCAAATCACTAATAAGATCAAGAATGGCATTAAAAAGACCTTCTATCAGCTTTATGGTTTTTCTCCTTATGAAATCGCTTTAACAAGAATCGGAAGTGTGTCAGTTTCGTCGAGCAAATTCGCGGTTTGAATTGCAATTGTCGCGTCGCAGACCGGATAACCTCGAGTTAAGCGCAGCACGGTCGAAAGATAATCAATATCAGTAAATTGGTAATACAATTTGTACAAACCCTTGACGCAATTTGTACAAGTCCTGGTAAAATGGTCCACAAAGATATCGGAGAATTCACAGTCTAAATTAAAAAAGTTCGTTGTTGATTTGCACATTGCCTATGATAAAATCGTCCACCCATTGTTTATTTACTTATAGCTCTCTGCTTTACTCTTTAGCATAATATTTTTTTCTATCAATTTCCCCTTCACAGTTTTTTTCCGCTATATTGTATCCAATTTCTAAAAAAAATTTAGGCTCCATATCGAAGGATGGCGTACTTTTTGAATTTGGTGATGTGGAAAGTGATACTGATGGTGATGTTCAAGAAAAGTGCAAGAGATAATTGTGCTCAATATGTTATTTTTTGTTCAGACAAAACTCGACCTTTTAACGGGCCTTTTTTTGTCAAAAATACCTAATTTTATTGAAAATTATTGTTTCGACTTTCGATACGAAAGTAACGGAATATTTGTGCTCGGGGTGGGTTTTTTTTTCTTCAGACAAATTTCGAAGTTTTTAACTAGCCATTTTTGACGGAATTTTTTTATATCATTCGAAAGCTATTGTTGTCCTGAGCTTGAATTTGAAAAGATATTTCACCTGTGATCATTTTTCGTAAAGTTATGGGGGTTTAAAGATTGCCATTTTGGCCAATTTGGGACAATTAACGCGCAATATATTTCGCGCTATTCCGTCTTAGAATAGCGCGAAATACATCCGTCTTAGAATAGCGCGAGTTAATCCGTCTTAGAAATCGTTCGAAATTGGTTTAACGAAGCTTATTTGCCATAATTGATTTGTTACAAGTAGCAAAATTTATCCTTTTGTACTTTTTATGGCGTGTGGGGGGATGATTTTTATAAAATAATTTCAAATTTTTGAAGAAAAAAAATTTCATTTTGTTGAAGTACTTTTAATTTTTTAATGATATTACTGCTCCATAAACCTTAATGGGCAGTCGGAACATTCAGGGCTTCGCCCTGATACGAGCAGTCTTGTTTAAGTTTTGAGTTCAAATTTAACAAGACTGCTCGTATCAGGGCGAAGCCCTGAATGTTCCGACTGCCTTTTAAGGCTTATGAAGCAGCATTAATAACATAAAAAAATTAAATGAAATAAAATAAAATGAAATTTTTTCTAAAATTTGAATTTTTTATTGAAAATCGTCCCCCCACACGCCATATAAAAAACAAAAAGATAAATTTCGTTCCTTGTAACAAATCAATTATGGCAAATAAGCTTCGTTCAACCAATTTGGAACGATTTATAAGACGGATTAAATCTCCGCTTACGCGTTAATAGCGCGATTTATATCGCGCGTTAATTGTCCCAAATTGGTCAGAATGGCCAAAATGGCATTCTTAAAACCCTCATAATTTTACAAAAACTGATCACAGGTGAAATATTTTTTCAAATTTAAGCTCAGGACAACAATACTTTTTGAATGATATAAAAAAATTACGTCAAAAATGGCTAGTTAAAAAGTCGAAATTTGTCTGAAGAAAAAAAAACCCACCCGAGCACAAATATTCCGTTATTTTCGTATCGAAAGTCGGAACAACAAGACCTGAACGTTCTGACTGCCCTTTTATCTGTATCGATTAGTTTTTTAGAAACTAAAATATTGAAAAACTATCAATTTTGGACAATATGAAAGATCAAGTGTGAATGTTCAATTTACGAAATTAGCTGAACTTGCTCAGTTCAATTTGGAACAATTTTGTTGTGCGGGATAATTCGTCACGCATAAATAGTTCGTGGTACGCTTTCATCATTACGAATAAAACCTTCAAAACGCTCATAACTTAGTCCGGAGCGTGGCCAAGTTGCCAGTTTTCAAATTCTCAGAACTTTGAAAAAATGATCGGAGGTAAAATATCTGTTTACATTTGAGTTTAAGGAGTCGATATCTTCAAAGAATGAAAAAAGTTACTTGCTAAAAACTGTTGTTATGCCAGAAAATGATTGAATAAAAAAACTAACCCCAAGCATAAATTTTACGTCTTTTCTGGAAGTCGGAACAAAAAGGTAGTTAACAAAAAATATACTGCTTTGAAAGTTACTAGTTTGACCGTTTGGATCAATTAACGCCCAAAATATTGTTCTTTTACCAAGAAAACAGCGAAAAAATCCGACTCAGAACAAAATGGCAAATTATAATATTTTGTGCCTACTTTCAAGGAGAGTGAGGATTACATATTCTTCGAAGTTTTTTTATTCAGCAAACTACATGCTTCATGCAGGTGTGCTACGCACTATCCTAAAGCCGCTTTGAGCGTAGATAAATTGTTTTTTGAAAACTTGAAGTTCTTAGAGAATTGTTTCCGCAACCGCAAAGACAATTTTTTGGGACAATTTATTATTTCTTCGAGCAATGGCTGGTTTTTAATTAACTTTTTAAACATTCATATATCACAAAAAATTGACCAAAAAACCTTAGAATTTTTTCAAATTGTTGAACTCAGTGCGTTATATATAACCAAATGGTTTTTTTTTGTTTTTCATATCACAAAACTATCTGCTGAGTGTGTTTGGTGTGTGTTGGAACCAAACATTTTGATTTGGGTAGTTGAATCACATGCCACATTTCACTATGAAGGAAACGAAGACTTTCATTGGGCTAAATTCAAAATACTGCCTAAGAAGTTTTATTGTGTTATTTTCTTCGAAGACTTCTGCTTGAAAAAAAACGAAATGTAGCTGTGGCAATACTTTGTTCGATTATTTATTTCTTCAGAACTTCGTATTTGTTTTTAGTCAAAATCATCTTATTTTCTGGTTGATCATAATTTATAAATTCTGTGACAGTTAAACAGCAGAAGCTGAAATTGCTGAGATGGAGAGCGTTCAATGCTGCTTTGCTTTTCTAAATCAAACTTGTATGAGAGGGGTTTTTCATAAACCTCAGTGGCGTAGTTGGTATAGTAGATGCCCATGACGCAGTAAATGCAATTGAGGGGTCAACCTCCGTATTAGTTTTTATTGACATTATCCAAACATCTGATAGAAAAAAATTTGTTAAGAGTATATATATCTGATTATTTTTTGGAAAACGTTGGAAAACTTTAAACTTTTCCGAATTTCTTCTTTCAATTTTCTCAAAAGCCAACCTGCTGAATTTCACCAAAGTGGCTCAAATGGAATAAATGGTACCCCCTATCTGAGCCTGCACATTCAGCTAATCTCTTTTTACTTTGCTCTACTCTCGACGTTCTTGGGAAAATTTAGTTCTCACAAAATTTTGACCAAGTTGGTCATTGGTTTTTTTAAATTAGTTCAGCCAGAAGAAAAGGTTGCAGGGAAAGTTTCTGCGTAATTGCCTGTTCTCTGAGTTTGGTAGCGAAACCGCAAAGGACTTGGAACAATGGGTTTGTCAAACCTAAGATTAAGAGCTCAACAATAGGAAGAACACCCGGGTTGACCTCCATACACCGAAAATGCTTATCATACAATTCCATACATCAAGTGTGTGGAAAAATGCTTGTCATACAATTTTCATACAATTTCTAAAAATGGTTGAAAAAAGATGTAAACTTATTTCTGTGGCTGTTTGATTCTAATAAAACAGTCTGGTAATAAAAAACCGAGGTTTTCGTTTTTTGAAAAAAAAAATGCTTATAATACAATTCCCATATATAAAAATTGTAAGACAGGCATTTTTTTGATGGCGACACAAAATTTTTTTGAAAATTTGGCCCAAACATTTTTTGATTTTTTCAACCGCAAATCGAATTTCGTACGCAAACAAACATTTTTCAAAAAATTTTTTTGCATGCAAAATTTAATTTTTTGTGTGCATAACGTAGTCCTGGATACGATAATATTGGCTTTTATTTTCTTTTGACTTAAATTTTTTTTTTCAAAAAACGCTGAAAATTCTTATTTCTTTTGTATGGGGTGTTTATAAATGCCTTGATCAATGTCTGATATTTTGAAAATTTTTTAATTGAAACAACCGAAATTTTTTCAGAACATAAATTTAGAAAGAAAAAATCAAACTTTTTGGTTAATGGAAAAACACCTATCATACAATTTTCATACATGGAAAAATGTTTATCATAGAGATTTCATACAATTTTCTGTACGTATGGAATTGTATGACAAGAAGTTTCTCATATTTGGAAATTGTATGATAAGAAGTGTCGGTCATCCCGGGCAGCTTGTGGGAAGCGTTTGTTTCTGTTAATTATAGAATTGGTAGGGTTGTTTTTGAGAAAACAGGAAGGTCTAAGAATGGGTCACCAATCTAATAGTTATGACTTTTCTTACGCCAGATAGATTAGCGGAAGATGCAGGTACACAAAAAAAGCTGATTTGTCCATTGACAAAACTTGCAGCATCAAAATGCATGTGGTTGTGTTATTTTACTGTCTTATAGACGCTTTGGAAAAAATAGTTTTTCAATCACAGAACAACATGTCGATTTTAATCTGTTTTTTGACTCTGCAACTCGACCCGGCCCATTTTGAGGCTAAGGGTTCAATCGAAGGAATTAAAACAAGTTACAGGGATCTGCCCTCGCATTATCTAATTTTTGATAGAAAAAACTGGGGTAAAGCTCATATTTTGACATTTTGAAAATTCAACTATACTTTTGCCAAGCACACAAAATAATTCTTTAAGAAAAAATATATATCAATTAGGAACCTCCAACTTTAGCTGGGCCACTTTAGCTTGGGTAGAAAATAGTCCTTCCACGTGAAACTGTTCAGAATGGAAACATTGAAGAACGGTCAATTATATTATTTTGTCTCAGGAGCGGAATCTAGGATTTTCTAGACTTTTTTAGGTCGACCAAATTAATTTTCAACGAGCGCAGTTCACACTTTGGTTGTTGAGGGGGTCGAATCCCAGAGGGAGGCATCCCCCCGTCCCCTTAAATCCACCCCTGGTTTTTCTGATGTTCAACTATATGTATAATTTTGTGAAAACTTTTTTATGAGAGTTCCTTGTTAGTATTGCGTGACAGGTTTTCTCACGTGTTTGCAGCCAAAAATTTCTACTATTTCGAGTGGCAGCTATGAGTCAGTTCGGCAACAAGAGCAAAAAAATTCCAGACAGTGCTGGCATCTGGCAATGGACGAAGAGAACTCTGGAGCTGACTCAGAATAAAATACAAAAGCTTTATAGAGTCAGCAGAAATGCACACGTTCCCGTGTTCAATTACGGGTCAATTTATTATCAGGAAAATTCATACGGGAACCCGATTGAAGACGAGCCGACTGGAAACAACCCAGGCTGGATACGGAGCCCGGTTTCAGCTGACCCGATTGGAAACGACGAAAGCTCAAACTGGTACCCTAATCAAGAAGATCCAAATATTGTTTCGGAAATATTCGAGGCCACTGGAATCAACATGTCCTCAATTACCGTGAACGATTTGGAAATTCCGTTGGTGGGAGCTCTGGCCGCTTTTGTAGCCATTGATGTTAGTTCAGATATAATTTTTTCATCAATTTGAGGAATTAGCCAGAGTACTCGATTGCTGTGCAATCAACTTTGATGGTTTTGACCACAAATATCATTGGGAAAGAACACTGTTTTCAGTTTTTCTTTGGTAAATGTTTCTGCTCATTTGCGAAAAGGCAATACCAGCTTTTTAGTGGCTCATTTGTTAGCCTATTTGCTGCTGCAAAAAGATTTTCTTAAATCGTCTAAAGAGAAAAAATTAAAAACATTTTCTGGCTAAAATATTGCTATGACAAAGATCCCCTGATTTTGCTTTAAAAACACTCCAAGAAAACAAAACTATAACAACTATCAGATACCCGGTTGAATTAAAAAATGGGAAAGTTTTTTTTTATCCTCTGCGCAAAGTCATGATTAAGCGATATTACTTGCTTATAGTGGCGTATCATTGGATCGCCTCACTTTAAGCATGACTTGACATCGTTTAAACACTCATTCACTCAATCAATAACAAAAACAAATTGCAACTGCGCGCAATGCAACTGAAAAAAAAACAGAAGATCATGTGGTTTTCGTTGATCATGATACTCCTGGATTCAATAACTATCAAGTTTTTCTAAAAAAATTTAGAAGCTGTTGAGTACAGGGCGCCAATTTTTCAGATAACGAAAAACTAAGTTTTGTCAATTTTTTGGAAAAAAAAATTATTTCCCCTGAATGGCTACCAAAGCATTTGTAATCTACAGGGACGTATGCGAAGATCATTACTGTTTTTTTTCATAAATATATTTTTTCCCAAAAAATGTAAAAATAGAGAAGTGATGCTGTTTGTTATTGACATGATTTTATCCAGTAAAAAATCGTTTAATTCAATATGTAAAAACTGATACGTTTAGAAGCAAGCTAAAAGTCCAAATACAGCAGGTTGTGTCAAAATATAAATTTCACACAGTCTTAATATGCAAACATGCCCAACTGTATTTAAGACAGTCAAAACATAAGTCAAGGCAGTTGAAACATAGAATAAGCGCTGTCAAAACATAGGTTGAGCACAATATTTTGTAGACCAAGCACACACTAAAGCTTGGTCGAGCACGGTCAACACGCAAGTCGATCACAGTCAAAAGATAGGCCGAGCTTGGTCGAAACACAATTAAAGCTCAGACGAAACAAAGGTTCAGCACATTCATGGCATAGGTGGAACACAGTCGAAACATAAGTCGAGGACTGTCCTTTTACAGCGAGCACAACCAGAACGATCGAGCGTCAAATTATAAGTCGAGCTACTCCCAAATTTTTGCAAATACGAGTTTTCAATAATTTTCGTGGAATGCATGCGCGACGTTTTTGAAATTTAAGTTTTAATGTTTCTTCAAAACGGAAGCCGCTAGCGAAATAAAATTGAAATCGTAATTTTTGCTCTATTTTTTCAAGATAGAACAGAATATTTATGATTTGGTTCGTTTTTCACTCAACCAATATAGATAATCAAGTTTTTCATTCTTTCTAATTTTACAACTTGAAATAAACAATTGACCAAACTAAATTGAACTGATGTAATTTAATCATTCTGATTAATTCCGTTTATGACCCAAACTACTAAAATTGGATCTTGATTTGGATGTTTGGCTGTGAAGACAAAAAAAAAAAAAAAAATCTCTAAAACCAACCGAATTATCACTTTAGCAGAATAGAAAAAAAAACTAGCGGAAATTATTTACAACGATTTAGTTATTTTCAAACCCTCATCATTTTACCGCAAAAATATCACAGATAATTAAATTTTTTGATTCGAACATCGTCATATTCACCTATATTAGTGGCAAACACTGGTTCACGGGCATTATACTAGCTACTTAGGCCCATTATGCGCAAGCAATCAAACTAATGTTTTTTGCGGCTGCCAAAATTTATACTAGACTTCAAACTTAGTGTTTTATCGCTTTTCCTTATCTTTGCTTCTTGTTTTGCGCGGTGGTCGAGGATAATTTTAGAAAAGGCTGTATACGGTGAAAACATGTCATGGAACGCCTAATTTTTTTTTCAAATGCTCGTTTTTGAATTTTGTTTGTGAATTGACTGCGCGATGTTTTTGAAATGAACACAGAGTCTTGTCTTCAAAACGAAAGATAGTGAAATAAATTTGAGGTGGTAACAAGTTCTCTATTTTTCTAAAACAGAAACAGAGTATATTACCTTCAATTAACCCAATATGGGTGATCAAAATATTTTAGAGCAGTTTTTGTCGCTTTTTTAGTTTAAAGTTGGGGTTTTTTAAATTGAAATAGATTTTGAGCTGTGTAAAAACGTGGAAGCTGCAACCCACTTAGAAGCGTAAAAATTTAGAAGAGCCAAACTATTTCCGTCGAAAACCCTTCTAAGTTGAATTGATATCATCTAACTATTTTGATCTATTCCGTTTACGACCCAAACTATTATAGCTGGTACTATTTATGGCTGTGAAGACAAAAACCAATTTTTCAAAATTTTCTGAAACGAACTAAATTTTTTTTCGAGTGGAAACAGAAAAAAAACTAGCGAGCGTTATTTTGCGGTGAACATCAATTCACGGTCTTCAAATTAGCTACTTTTGCTAAAAATAAGCGCAGGCGATCAACCTAAGCTCAATTTTCAAAGTTTGTGTTTTGTCGCTAAATGCCATCTTTGCTAAATGCCAAAATAATTTGAGAAAAGGTCGTGCCCGATCAAAACATAGATCAATCAGCGCCACATTTTTTCAAAAACAATATTTGAGAACTTTTTTTTACCATCTGAATGATTTTGATCTTGAGCACAAAAATGAAAATAATTCGACTGCAATCATTCTTCATAAAATTATGGGGTCTTGAATTTTGTAATTTACCCGCATTGAGATATAAGCAATAAGAATGTACCAGTCATACTGAAAATGAGGAGTAAAATTATAATCAATTATTAACCGATCATTATACAATTATAAGCGTTTCTGATCGACTGCAGTAGATTTTTTTGTTCCAATTTCTAATTCATACGTTTTGCTCAAAAAATCTATTATAATGGCTTACACTCGATTATAATCCTTTTTGTTCGCCCATTTTGACCTCGACTTTGCATCTGAAATGCTCATGCTTTATGCTTTTCTTAGACATTGATTTGTGGAAAATGAGAAAAATCTTTAAAAAGTTTCAAATCAATTCAAAATTATATTGTGTTTGTTTTTTCAATTCTTCTCCGCTAGACTTGTTTCACAATGAACCCTTACGTTTTTTCAACCATCAAAACATCAGCACATCGCTTTACTTTCATGATTTACTTGTGAGATTTGTTTTTTTTATCTAGCGCGGGTACCCTTCAACTAATACGAAAGGATCTCTATGAAACTTTTGTTTTGTGGTATAATTTGTTGTTGGACAAGATATCTTAGTCTTAGAGAAATTGTCATTGACAGAAAAATAACGCATAAAATATAATTGATTTATATTTTTGTTGTGATAAAGTTCGGCAAAATAAGAGAGTATAGCCAATTGTAATCTATGATATTTGTTTTAAAGAGTTTTTTGAACTATAATAAATTATTATTGAATATAGGAGATTGTATTATATTGCAAAATATCACGATTAAAATGGAATTTAAATCCATTGAAAACCTAATTTTGGTGATTATAATCAATTATAGTTGTCAAAAAACCAACATAAAATATCGTTATAATTGATCATTCACGCCTAAACTAGGATGCGAGTAGGTTGAAATGAAACAACAATTGAATTAATCAACGCGTGATATTATGTGATGAATGCTTAGTGCAGGCGTAAATCCAAAATAAACTTCCTGGTGATCCAAATAAGTCATTACTAGATTACGCTTATTGCTGTGTACTTCAAATTGCGGGCGAGAGAAAATCATCAGACAAAGTTTTTTTGAGACTTTTATAATGCGATATTTATCATTTGTACTTGAAACAACGTGTTGGGAAAAATAATTAAAAAAATTGTATTTTGAATTTGAAAAATTTGCTGTAGACTCCGTTCTTCACTTTCATATAAATAGACCAGTTTATAAAATTTTTGTTTTAGCTTCACGGAGAGTTGCCCAACAGGGCTGATATTCAGGTAATACATCTGAAATAAATTAGTTTCGCAGCGTTTCTGATACACCAAGTCTACAGCCTCAATATCTGTTCATGTGAAAGTCAAAATTCAGTGATCGTGCAATTTTGTTCACACCTTCGCCCTTGCTAGGGCTATTTTTAAATCTACATTATTCTAGACGGAGTAATGACTGAAATGAATGGCCAATGAGCAGAACACCTCCCAAGAAGAGTACGAATCAATTGATCGATTCTATGAATAACAGAAACTTTTTAACTCCTCTTGGAGTGCTTACCGTTAATGCTGTATCGATTGGCACATACGTTTAGGCATGCTCCCGGATTGAGTTAACAGGAAAAATTATCGCTAATTCAGAGATATCGCACCATCTATGGTTCAGTCTATGATCAGGGTCACTTTATCCATGATCAGGGCTAAATCATCGCTGAATTAGCGCTAAATTTTCAGGTATGAATCAGCCATATATCATCCATGAATCAGGGATGGATTTTCACTGCAATAACCCTGAAGACCTATGAATCAGGGATATCTCATTCCAGGAAAATTCCTGATTAGCCATGAAAAACTTAGCCATGAAAAATTCAGTTAGTAGTATTGTAATCCGCCGTGTGTCCTTAGGGGGGGGGGTCTTTTCGACGGTAGGGGTCTTTGGGGTCCTACCAAAAGTAGGGTCCAAAAGGACCCATCTTTTTTAAAGACCCCAAAGTACCCTGCCCGAAATAGAAAGACCCCTCTCTTAGGACACCCGACAGACAAAATACTTTGGTATTTATTTTCGCGCGGTGGTTAAATTTAATCTCTTCCAAACTTTCCCACTGTTCAACTAAATAAGTTTGAGACCCCATTAAAAAACTGACCTGCTTGAGAAGGAGGAAGGACGTGACAAATAATAAGAGGGTAAGAAGGTAAAGAGGACTTGATAAATAATAGATAAAGTAACATATAAAAAAAAGAAAAAAATAAAATAAAAACCGAATGTTGACAGGAGTACGGATAGGAGAGCAGAGGAAGGGTTTACGGCCACATCCGCATGTCGTCTTCGGGATCCGACCAAGGGACATGAAGAATACTGACTAGACGCTTCATTTGAAATTTGAAGCGCCACTCAGTACTCTCGAATCCCGCACCCAGAGACTCGCACAGCCAGAAATTTTCCATGCTCCCCACATCAACACACACATATTCAAATATGCCCTCCTTTTTCTCAAATGCAACCTCAATGTAATGCAGCTTAAAATTCGCTGCAGTGGTGGCCGGGGTAAACTCTACGGTCACACCAAAGATATTTTTGCCTTCGTGAGTTCCAGGTCCCACATAAGGCAAATCAATGGGTGACTCGTGGAGACCACCAAGGGGAATATCCATCTAAACACATGAAAATAGGTTGAAATCATTAGTTAGAAATAGGAGTGAGTAAGTGGTATCTAGAAGGTTACTTTCATTTCCACTCGCTTGAAATTCAGCAGGTCGGAGAAGTGCTGGAAAAAATAAAAAAAATGAAATTGGAAAAACGTAGAGTTACTTCAAAAGACTTGGAAATTATTCATGAAATTTTTATTACTTTGAAAAAAACCTATCGGGAAAACACCAACCGTCGAAATTATTTCTTAGCTGCATGTTCACTGTTCTTCTTCTCAACTACTAATGATATAAATTACGATGTTGCTATCAAGTTGAGACCCTATGGGGGTCTGATCGGTATAGACAATTCTTCTTTCGATAAATATTTAAATGATTCGAAAATTTTACGAATGCATGCTATTTTACACGATGCCGCCGGTTTTGTCCGCGAAGTTTATAACACTGGTCCCACATACTGCTATGTTTTACCATGGAAATGCAACAGTAGTTTGATTGGTCACTTGAGTGGAATTACGTTTTGTTTGTATATCAAACTGAAGAAACCGAAACTTTACCCTTTATTAGAATGCTGAAGGAAAAATCAGTTGTGTTGGATTTTGAGGGATTTCGACACCAGAAAAACACATTTATAGTAAAAGAATTAGCTATAACAACTTCCGACTACAGTGATTACCTAATTTTTCTACCTCCAGTTAATTTCAATTCCCTTCCAAAATCTGAACAAAAAGCCTACAACTGTCTGACAAATTATTTGCACGGACTTCATTGGGATAGCGGTGATTATTTATACCTGAATTTGAACCAAATCATTCAAAGTTTTGTCTTAAGAAACCCCAATGCTGTATTCTACGCCAAAGGAAAAGAAAAAGCTGATTTTTTATCCAAATACTTAGACCGCAAAGTTGTGAATCTTGACGATTTGGGCTGTCCACGAGTCGAACAATTATATTTCAAGAATTTTGTGAATTGTAACAAACACCTACCGCACCATAACTCTAAAAATCATTGTGCATTAAAAAAGTCGAAAGCGTTCTTTGATTGGTTGAAAAATGAGTTTCAACAACGAGCGTCAGGGGAAAGTGGAGACATGCATATCTCCAAATTCAGTTCTTTGTACTTGGATGACACCAGAAAGTAACATAAAAATTTCATTGACCAGGATTGAACGCATTGATTGTAGAGGCCAAGTAGTTCAATGAAAAGAACAAGTTACACTTTCTGAAGAAGAGTTGTGCACTTTGAGGAGGTTCTTCCCCGTGATTGACCAATTCATCTACTTTCAACGATTCAAATACATCAGTAATGTTACCCAGCAAGCGCGGTCTTTGTCTTCCCAAGCTAGTCTTAGTGCCCAAACATCAACCAGGAGTTCAAATGGATCTAACCAGCAGTGAATTACCCAATGAGATTCAAAAAATAATAAGAGAAGATTCTGTGAAGAAAATTGTGTATCATGCCAAAACTGATCATGTCCCAGCCAATTATGTTTTGGAAATGCACTATGATTTTGATGATGATAATAAACCGAGTGTCTATACAGGTTATACACGATATGAAATTTATTACTGTTCAGATGCTTAATTAATTTTTTTTATATATGATATATATTTTTCATTCTGCAAGTTCGAGAGTGAGAGAAAGCGGTAGGGAAATTGAAATGAATGACACAGTAGTTGACGAGACTGATGGAACTATAGTTACCAATTTTGTGTATGACGAAAATCATATGGAGAAAAAATCATGGAAATTTTGCAATAACGTGACTGTACCACGGTCTGAAGTAGTTTTCATGTCACAAATGGTGTTAATTCTGATTTTATTGGCTTTTTGTATCTTTAAACTTTCATTAACGCAGTTAACTTGTGAAGAAACCTCAGTTTGGTTCTCAATTTTATCGGGTTTAGTTGGTTATGTATTACCAAATCCAAGAATATGAATAAAGTTATTGATACATCTACGAGACTTTTTTTAGCCATCGTGGGCCCCTTGGGTTCTGGAAAAACAGCGCTGATATTCAAATTGTTGAAAGGAAAAACATTTTATCCCAAATTTCAAAGAGCCCTATACTTTTACAAAGAGATTCAGCCTCTTTATAGTGAAAAATCCAATACCCACAGCATTGATCTAACTTTCATAAAATTCAATGGCTTTGACAGTTTGCGAAACCTTGAAAACATTCTTCTAGTTTTTGATGATTCATGCGAAAAAATCTATAACGATAAAGACTTTGTCAAACTTGCAACAGCAGGAAGACACCGAGGACTAGATGTAATATATGTTAAACATAATTTGTTCCAACAAAGCAGATGGTCTCGAACAATTGATTTAAACACATCACACATCATTCTGTTCAAATCACCTCGTGATATTCAGCAACTTGATCATCTTGGAAGACAATTGAACAACACTAAATTTTTGAGACACTGTTATCAGCTCGCTACAAAAGACACATACGGTCATCTTTTAATCGACTTGGATCCGCGTACATCCGATTGTTTGAGATATTGTTCAAACATTACACCACCTGGTCCCTCAATTTTTTACTTACCAATAAATCAGGCAGAGGTTACACCTCTCACAAATGAACGCGAAAAAATTATCTATTCTGCAGCACATGGTACAATTGAATCCCAGCCAGCTCCGAAGCTTCATTAGAAAAACAACAAATCCTCAAGTTATTTCAGTTATATGTGAATGTTTGCTCAATGTAGTCAATGGCAATGTATCTGTTAATATTCCAAACATTGAAAATTTCGAAGTGGCATACAAACTTTTAATCAGCCGAAAAACAAAACTTGAACGAAAACGAGCAATTATTCTAACGAAACAAGGTTTCAACTTGATCAGACTGATACTTTACTTCTGCTACAGATACTTACCATCAGCATAAAACATGGCAGCAGAAGAGTTTGTTTTAATTCCAAAACATACATATATCCGTGAGCAACCGCATGCATCACAAGTACTATTTAACAGTTCAATTAAACACAAAAAGCCCCAGTTATCTTACTTGAACCGCATGAGACCTCTAATACCCACGAAGCAAAACTCAGTATCGACTGAAACTCTTCCACTACCCCTTCCACCAACACCTCCCTCAACGCCTATTGTTGACCCTGGGGAACAATCAACAGGACTTCTTACAGAAGATGAGACTAATCAATATCAGGAAGGTGGGGAGGAAGAGGAGAAGCGGATTGTGGATGAGAAGGAGCGAAAGGATAATAAAATAAACTATTGAACGCATTCTATTACAATTGCAAATAATGGAGGATAAAAAATTCACGAGAGCTAAAAATATCCTGGAGGTTATCAAAAGCTCAACTCGAGTCTCAATAAACGCCATGGATGAAACAATTTATGTTGACAATGTACCAACCGGTCTCAAAGCAGCATCGTTTTTGTATGATATACAACAGCAAACTAAAATACTACACAACCCCTGCTTACATAATGATTTTATCCGCTCTCGAACTTACCGAAGAGTCTGTTATTAACAAGTATGCAAACACGCGGTTCAGTCAAAGATTAAAGAACAGGCCCAACGAAGAACCAAAAGTCCAACCAAATCTCCGTCAACATCGGGCAAAACAAAAACCCTCGACAGTAGTAAGCCATCATCAAGTTCGAAACAAACCAAACGACTCAAAACAAGAAAGAAAGCCACCACGGAAAGAGTCAAAGAAAGAGAGAAGACGAAGACGACACTGAATCGTACGGTACGCCCTATAACGATTCAGATTCTTCAACATTCAGAAAAGACGGAGACGAAAAGTAAAAGATGGGAAACCTACACCAACTGAGGAAAAACTTTTGAAAAAGAGTTGCACAGATAAAGGTCCAGCATTGTTCGGTAGTGTTAAAACTTTGAAGGCTACAACGGTCATACCAAGACAAAAAGTTAAACATTTTTTACATACAGAACCATCTTATACAAAATACCGAACAGTTCGCCGCAAAATAGCTCGGCTTAAAGTGATAGTTTATGACATAAACGAAATATGGTCAATCGATTTGGCATATGTTGATAAACTAGCAAAATACAACAAAGATATCAAATATCTTTTAGTTGCAGTAGATTGCATGTCCCGTTATCTTCGCGTGCAGCCACTGAAATCAAAGTATGCCACAACAACTGCAGAAGCGTTCAATCAAATGATAAAGACAGAGAAACCGAAAAAATTCTGGGTAGATAAAGGCACCGAGTTCAAGGGGTCATTCAAAACTTTATGTGAGAAAAAGGGTATCAAGACATACATAACAGAGAGTGAAAAGAAGTCCGCTTTCGGCCGAGAGGAACATTCGATCACTAAAAAAGTTTGATTTATAAGTATTTGGAGGACAAATGGACCTACTCTTACATCGATAAGCTTCAAGACTTTGTCAACACAATAAATTCGAGAACAAACCGCGTCATCAAATTAGCCCCCAATAAAGTGACAAAAAAGGATGTTCCACGTCTAATTTCATTAAGAGCGGAACAATCATTGAAACTAGTTCGCCGACCAAAGCTCTACGTTGGCGATTTTGTGAGAATAGCAAAAATTGACATCCCTTTTCGAAAAGGTTATAAACAATCCTTCACTGACGAAGTTTTTGAAATATTTGACATACCAACAAGGAACCCACCGACTTATAATCTTATCGACGCTGATCGAGAACCAATAGAGGGTAAATTTTATGAGCCCGAACTAATCAGAGTATTGGAAAAGGAAGGGTCAAGCTAAACAATGTCTAGCAACTTTGGAGGTGACAAAGATTCCTTTAGTATTACATTGGTGTCATCAGCCTCAATGAATATCTTCATTGACAACTCACTAGCGAGTTTTAAAAACCTGCTGAGTGAAGATATCGATCTGCAAGGCGAATGGAGAGTTGCATTGTCAGAAATAACGTTTCCCACTCATTTTAACAATGTAACAGATACTAAAATAGTGTACTATAAAAAAGACAAAGTTAGAGCAAGTCCTAAAGTGGCAAAAGATAAAATATCTAGACCATATGATGGAGAGAAAACTGAAATAACAAAGGGTGAATATGGCGAAATCGAGAAATTATTCAACGAAATCAATCGGAAGGTTGATCTTGATAATTTCACTTATAGCATCGACCCCATTACCAAACATCTTCAATTTGGATGCATTATTGGGAAGGCATTACCTTTGAGAGCCCACAAATTCCTAGTATTTTGGGTTTCAAAGGTATAAGAGATGGAACGGGCTACCATATCGGCTATAAAGAATCCAGTCATTTCCATAGCACTCTCACATCGCAAAACTTCATTTCGACTACCCTGTCGATATCTCTGCTGGAACCCAAATGATGTTTATCTACTTGGATATAATCCATTATCAGATTGTGGGTGACACCAAAGCACCGTTGCTCAGAGTCATTGATACTAATCGACGAGTGAAAAACGGTTACGTGTGCAGCATTGAACCAAATCATCGCAAAGTTTTTAGCAACTTAGATTATAAAAAAAACCTCCTCGTGAATAACATCGAGGAGCATTGCAGTAAACCTACGAACAGAAACCGGTAG
>NC_087062.1:26126832-26176665 GCF_963678635.1 Symsagittifera roscoffensis | reverse complement strand
AAAACATGGCTTGCTTGTCAAGGTTATTATTATGAAGATAATCCATCAGGTATTGATGGTGCCAATGGGCGAGCTGAAGATGTCGCTGAACGTAAACGAATCGTAGCTGCATCAACCGAATTCCGTTTATTTGGTAAAATTGCTTGTGATTTTTTATCATGTGACAAACATCTTATCAGCGGTGTTACAATAAGACTTACTCTGAGACGATCTCCTAATGACTTTGTTATCATGTCTGAGCATAGAGATAAACCTTACCGTGTTGAAATCACTGAGGCTAACCTATATGTGCGCAAAATGACAGTAACCGATTTTGTGCTGTCATCGATAGAAAAAACTCTGTTGAAAACACCCGCAATATACAATTATATTGAAGTTTTACCGAGAACTTTTTTGGCCACAACTGGTGTGCAAAGCTGGCGACAAGAAGACGTTTTTGCCAAAGAGCCAGTTCGTCGAATGATTTTAGCAATGAGCTCGAATACAGCATAACTGGGAACTAACCGAACAAACCCGTTTCATTATCAAAAATTTCAGCTGAATGAAATCATTGTTTACCGAAACGGTCTGCCCATTGCATGAACTCCTGTGTCAACGACTGATAACAAAAGAATATACTATAACACATTGGAAGCTCTAGACTTTGTTTTCAACAATAGTCATGGAATCAGTTTGGCTAATTATCACAATCATTATATTATGGCATTTGATCTCACATCTACTCAGGGAGGCTTCACATGACTTTATTCATCCTGAATTGACCAATTGCACCATTTCAGTAGAACTGAAGTTTGATGCACCGCTGGGGGAAAATGTAGAGTTACTTTTCATGGGAGAGCGTGCATCAACAGTTTACGTGCGTTCCGATAGAAAAATAGCTAAAAACACTCTAATGAGTTGACTCGGTGAAAAAAATGGACAATTTACAAATTACTGAGCTTATTCACCGATGCAAGCATTTGAAACATCGATTTTGTGGCTTTTTTCCCGCTAACTTAGCATTTAATACAATATTGAAACGTGACAATACTTTCATGATAGTGAAACGCATCAAATTCAGACCAGCAGGAACTCATTGGTTACTGTTTGCTCAAGCTGGTGGTCAAATCTTTTTGCAGATCCTCTTGGACGAAGCCTACACAACTATCCATATGTATACAAAAATATGAGACGTTCTATCCATGAGGGAAACCAAATACTGATGAATGAGCCAATCCAATCAGCTAACTCGGTCTTGTGCGGACTTTATTGTATTTATGTTGCTCATGTTATAATTTCATCTAAATTTCCTATAGATTTCAAGGTTAATGACCATGACATGATGCGTTTTGCTAAACATATGATGTTATAACTTTGTGATACTGATGCATTTGTTTAAGGATTTATAACTTGTTTTTAAGAAAAAAACATGTTTTATGGTTGCTAGAACACTTGCCTCTGGCGTTATCGCAGGCTCTAAAAACCGTTTTCAGAGTTTAAATTTTTTTTCCATTACAAATTTAACAAACAAAGTATTTGAATCAATCTCTAAACGACCATAACCACTCAAAATGATATCAATAATTTTAGAAAACTCGGCGGCATTATCACCATTCAAAATATTAATGAAGCGTTCAATTGTTACATTAGTGATTAAATCAGTTTGAGTTTGAATGGATCGAGTATGTGAAGCAAAGCAAACTTGTGGCAATCTTCTTCGTAGAGAAGCACCACCAATGTCAGTTGAGTTGTTAATAGAATTGTTGTAGTTGACAGCAATTTTTAATTTTTCCATCAGGGGTCCCGATAGGTGAAGTTTACTGCAACCCAATATTAGATGCTTGAAAGATGAGAGTAGACAAGGTACAACGAAAGTGGTTGAGGTCATCTTTTTCACTACGTCGACACAATCCTTGGTTACTTCGATGAGAACATGGATGTGGGGATGGTCATTGTCGAGCAATTGGGCGCAAGACTCGTTCTGAATTGAGTGGGTTGCAAATGCAAAAGTTGTGTTTAGAGGGAGTTGTGAGGCGTCGGGTTCGTTGTTCAGAATAAAAAATTTAAAATTCTTTCGAAATTTTTTAAAAAATTCAGGCGACTGCTCATACATTGCTTTAACCATTCTGCTGGTTAAATCAAATTATTCAAACGTTTTTTTTCTGTTTCAGGCAACTCTACACTTTTTATTATTCGAGTATTCATCATCCGCATCGTTTTCATCGCCACTTTCAGCACATTCTTTTTTGGGAGGGACTAATCGTTTTGACGTGTATCGTCTTTTATGATGTTTATCATTTACAGCTGAGGAGGATGAGGAGGAGGAGGAAGAAGATAAGGTCTTTTCACCAGTTTGTTTTTTAACCAATTTTTTAATCTTTGAATAATTATCTGCCAAACAATCAAATTCTCTTGTCGTTAAGGTCACTGCTTGATAACATTTAAATACACCATCTTCATTCTTTTTATATAACTTAACTGTGATATATGTACCCGTTTTGTCAAAAGTTTTCGTTCCAACCCGTACAATGCGTTTTTCTCCCGAAGATATATCTTGAAAATCATCGTAAAAGTCTGTATCATTTTCTAGCGACGAGTACATAGTGGTGGTGGTAATGGTAGTGACTTGTTGGTTCAACTGTTTTATGATAGAATGAAATGAATAATGAATTGGATAGAAGATAAACAAATATCTGTGGATTTACTTTTATGGCGCCCCTTCAGCCTATAGCGGGAGAATTTAATTAGTTTTTGCAATTGGATTTCTATAAGAGAAAAGCGTGTTTATTGCATCTGTCATTTCTGTCTGGAAAGCACTTGAATGGGTCATAAATCTCAGTTAATGTTACATGTCGGCATACATGTACTCACTTTGAAGTGGAGACCTTTAAAGTCCTTCGTCCGGGGGACATAAAAAAAGACGTCATGCACTCTATTTGAACTAGAGATAGCATTCGCTTGCATCTGTCTGGCAAATTCTCGTTTTAGCTCATAAATCTCAACGTTTTTACCCTGGCGGCATGCATGTTATCTCTTTGAAGTGTAAAATTTTTGTCATTTTGTGCTTAGGGTATCATAAAAAGGCGCCATGCTGTTTCTTTGAAGTATAGATTTTCCAAGCGTTCACATTTCTACTTTAATTGCAAAAGCCCTGAAAATATATTAAAATTTCACAAAACCAGATTTATGGTAATTGGCTAAATATTAGACCACCAGCAATAAAAAACTAAAAGTGGTAGGTCAAACTAAATCTACTCACTATTTTTATTCAATCTCTCAAAATCAGTCAATACAAAATTTTCAACGATGGCAACTTCACTGCAAATCATTTCAATTAATTCTCTTGAAAGAGCTATATTATACCAAACTTATACCAGAGATTCTATCGTAGTGGTTCAACAGGAACGGAAAATGCGTCATCGAAAAACAAGTCCTTTCAACGATCTTGATCCAGGAAGCAGAGAATTCGATGAATGGGTCACTAAAAACCATATGATGTTACCCAACTATTTGCTAGATCAAATTGGTATCCTCATACAAAACAGAAAACAGGTCTACGAGAGTTGCTGTGTGACTGAATCGTATCCTGCGCTGAAGCGCACAGATATTCAGGACCCTACTTGCCTTGATCGTTCACCGAGAAAAATACTGTTTAACTATGATTGCCAATCGATCCCCTTTTACGAAAATCAGGAAAGATCCATTAGAGATTTAGCAGAGCGAGAAAGCTACTGGAACATTGAGTCGATTGAATCACCAGATTCAACAGAGAAAAAAGATGAGGACCAGCAGACGCCCAAAACCCCCATAAAACCGGATATTTTTTCAATCACTCAACAACAGCAGCAGCATACTTCTTCTACTTCTTCTTCCGGCAGTGAGACTCCTCCTATCAATGCTTGCTTTGCGCCGAAAAAACGCAAACTGCAATTTGGAGATCTCTGAAAACTCAAAAAAAACTTTGTTTCCACCGAGAGTGCACCAGTTTGGGGGTTTATTATTTAGTTTGATAAGTTTTTATTATTGTGGTTGAATCTTTGTTTACGTTTTGCTGATGATTTTTTTCTAATTTAAAGTTTGCTTTGTGATTTTCAATCAATAGAAAGGAAATAAAATTAACAGAAAAAATTAATAGAAAAAAAAATCAAAATAACTTTAAAAAGTCGGCATAAAAGTCTAAAAGTATAAATTTTGATAAATTTCTCGTCAAATCCAACTTAATTATATCAGTTTTTTTTAATGCTCATTTCGAAAAATCAAAAAAAAAACTGAATACTCTTCCTAAGATTTTATCTAATGATGTTGAAACAAAAAACATAAAAATGTTTTTGTTATGTTTTTTCATAATAGTTTTCAAAATATAAATATTAACACAGAAAAAGATAAAGAGAGAGAGAGAGAGAGAGAGAGAGAGAACTGACGATCCATAAACCCCATTATTATCCCTTTTGGGATATAGCTTTTCAAAAGAAAGCTATTTATGGATGGGTCCAGCAATTCTGCCGGTTAATCAACCATAGTTACTTTTGGCTCTTTACACTCTCTGTTTTTGTTTTTTTCTCTCTCTCTCTCTCTCTAATATGTCTACAGCCTGGTGGGGTTAGCCAGGACTCTTAGGAGTAGACTTTAGAGAGTGTATGAGCCAGTATAAAGCATTATATATAATAAAATTACATGTCTATAACAGACTTCACGTTTAATAATACTCATTTTCAGGTTAAAATGGTTAAAAAACTCAAAATATGTTTTTTTTCTCGATTTTTCAACATGTTTTACAACCCTGTCCAATAAATCACGACAAATTGATTGGACCAGGTTTCATTGGATTTGGAGACAAAAAAGTTTTTTGGTAATTTTTGTTTTTTTTTCACTTCAAGAATATGTACTAAAAAATGAAATATCTCAAATTTTTGACCCGACATTACAGTGGGGCAAGCGTTTCAGAGGTTCCTAATGAATAGCACTGCCGGGTAGTTATTGCCTACTGTACCAAACGGCCCTGCATCAATCTTTTGATGAACTATATGTGAAATTTGTCATAGAATACTAATTTATTTGAGAAATGAACAAAATTCTCAACTACCCTTTATCATTTTTGTCAGGTATGTTTGACTTGACTTGATTGGTGGGTCTTCCTTGCTTGACTTGATTGGTGGGTTACCATTTTGGTTGAAACAAAAAAACTTGGCAAAAAAATTCAAATATATTTTCAATATTTAGTCAAGTTGACTAAACAGGGAAATTGATAATAGCAGTGGGTGTTATCATTCACACACTTTAGGTAATAAAAATAACATTCCCGGGTTGATCCCTTCATGGAATTGTCAGCTACTCTAACCACAAGTATTTATGCTGTTCAATACAGTTGAGTCATTTACCCAATATCGAATTGACAGTCATTTCATAAAACCACATAAAGCCCCAAAACTACAACCACTTCAAAGCCACTGTTGATTTTATGCTTCACCCACGTAATTGAATTTAATTAATTGAGTCTTTATCCAAATTTTGTTTTTGAAAAACTTTTCACTTCTCGCTTTTGCACTGTCGAAATCAGCTTTGGTGAAACTTGAAAAATTTCTTGAAAAGAAATCTTCTTTCCTGAACACTCAATCTTGAACCAACAATGCCTAACTCAAGTGGAAAACAGACACCAGTCATTTGTTCGACCTGCTCGAAAGTCTTTAGTTCACCAAGGAACTTGAGACGACATGAACAAAATATCCATAAGATATTCGCAGCCCCACCGCCACCAACTAAATGTGACGAATGTCGAGAATCCTTCAGCTCGCTGGCAGAAGCTAGGGAACATGTCGAGCTAGCTCACAACGTCTCAACTGATAGTCTTTGTATCTACTGTCATACAATCTTCCTCTCCGTTGAGAAGTTCCGGCAACATATGTCGAAAAACCATCAACTACCCATTTGGACTCCCGGAAATGAGGTGGGAACATCATCTGCTCCAACTGAATCTGCGTTTAGGGGAAAGTTAAGACGATACGAGTTGAGCGTTAAGGAGGATGAATTGGATCTGATGAATGTATCATGCGAAACAAAGAGGAAATTGATGCGTTGATAGACGAAAGAGTGCAGGAAGGACCCTGTAAATTTTAACTGCATGTGGACGTGAGTATGATTAAGTTCTCGAGCGATACAAACGAAACTGGTGACGGGGAGTTACGCCACGAGAAGACAATGTATTATCTGAATTCTAAGATGATCAATGTCTTCTTCAATGGAATCGAGAAAGAGACATATTTGGAAATGATTGAGCATATGGTCAATGCCATCAACACGTTCGCTTCTCACGGTAGCGGTTGGATTGTGGAGCGCATTGAAAAGCTTGCTGTAAGTTTTGCAGCATTTTCTCCTATCCGTGCTGGCTCATACATTGACCTTCCCAATTCATTGAAACCGGTGAAACAGAGTTTCACCAACATTAAAACGAGAAACGATCAGAAGTGCTTTCTATACTGCTTTGTGGCCGCGTACCATGATCGATATTCAGAGACCACAACTGCTCTTTATCCTGCTGCCCAAAGCTACCAACATCGAAACAAACTGAAAAATTACAAGCTCTCCCAAGAACATGTTGTGAAAATTGAAGGCTGGTACGAGATGCCAACGGGACTATATGATATTGACCGATTTGAACAACTTAACAACTGTCAAGTCAATGTATTCCGGTGAGCATTGATTTTTTTTTGACAAAACATTTGTTTAATCATGTATAACACATTACGTTCATCCAGAAACCCGAGCACTCAATTGTTTGTTTTCATTAGGTACAAAGAAGGTGAATTGCTACCTTTGAGAGTGTCCAGCAAATACTCAAGTGATCTATGTGTTGACCTACTACTACTCAGCAACTGACAGACTCATCACTATGTGCTGATCACTGATTTGATGAGGGTTGTGGAATATGTGCGTGGAAAACTACACCGAGACCGAAACCAAATTTGCCGCAAATACTTCCATACATGTTCATCCATCGATACACTACAAAGGCACCAGGAAATGTGCTACCAAGACGAGGGAGTGGTAATCACTATGCCAAAACCGGGAAAGGACACTCATCGTTTCAAAAACTTAACTGCCCGCTGGTATGTACCGAGAGTTATTTACTTTGACCTCGAATCGCTACTACTACCCGTATACGGACCGCAACCCGACCCCGAAAAATCTAGCACCCAAACACTAGAGATTCATCAACCATGCGGTTACGCTCTGGCCGTTGTTGAATTTGGGAAGCGTGAAGTTTTAAAGTTTGAACTGAAGAGACGAGAAAATGTTATGAAGGAATTGATCGCCTCGCTCGAATCTTTGGCGAAACTAATATACCTCGAAAAACGAAAATATTACACGTTCACTGGCACACCAAGTTGCTCGCGTGAAGAAGCGCACATTTGTTGGATATGTGAAACAGAATTTGCTGACAATGACCAAGTTGTACTTGATCACTGTCACTATACCAACAAGTTCTTGGGGTGGGCGCATAACGAATGCAATATCAATCGAAAAACGGCGAACTATATACCCGTAATAGCGCATAACTTGTCAAACTATGATCTGCATTTCATTATAAAAGCGCTCTCAAATAGTAACCCCGAAAACACTTACTCAGTGATCCCTTCCACTGAGGAGAAGTATATATCACTCACTATGTCGGTCTATATCAAATCATACACCGATAAAAACGGAAAACTCAAAAAAGTGTATGAAAATCTACGTTTCATAGACTCCTATAAATTCATGCTGTCCCCCCTTTCAAAACTCGTCGAATACTTGCCGGAAGAAAAATTTTTCCTACTGGAAAATTACTTTGAAGAACTTGGTTACTCAACAGAACAGATAGCATTGCTAAAACAAAAAGGTTTCTACCCGTATTCATACTTTAGTAGTTTTGAAAAGTTTCGAGAAACCCGACTGCCACCTAGAAAAATGTGGAGCAACACTTTACAGGGAGGGGAAATAAGTGTTTCGAAAAATCAGTACACCATGCCATTAAAGTTTTCGCCGAAATGAAATGCGCACCACTAGGCGAGTACCATGATGTATACCTAGCAACGGACGTACTACTACTCGCTTCAGTATTCGAAGCCTTTCGTGAAGTTTGTTACGAAACGTACGGATTAGATTGTGCATGCTACTTCACGGCTAGTAACCTCTCGGGTGATGCATTCTTAAAAGTCTGCAATGCACACCTCAAGTTACTTACTGAAAGGGAGCATTTGAACATGGTTCAAAAAATGATACGGGGAGGGATGTCATCGATATATGCTCGCCGTTTTTTTAAAGCCAACAACAAATACCTCGAAGACTACAATCCTGAAGAGCCCCCTAGCTATCTATTGAATATAGACGCTAACAATTTATACGGGGGTATTATGAAACACTGTCCCCTTCCCATCAAAGATTTCTCAATAGTTGAGGAAAGTCTCCAATTTTTTTTTGCAAACCGACGATAAATCTGAGTGGGGATACATTTTGGAAGTGGATCTCAGTATACCTGAAGAACTTCAAGATTACTTTGCAGACTATCCTCTAGCCCCCTCACGTGAAGTTATCGGCACGGATAAACTAAGTAATGAGCAAATACAGATGTTAGGGGAGATGGGGGTCACGTCGCTACCAAAGGTACCAAAACTGGTTCAAACATTAGATCCAAAGGAAGGCTACGTTCTGCACTACCTCACATTAAAACTCTACATAGAACAATTGATTAAGGTCTTAAAATTTCGTCAAGGTAGATGGATGGAGCCCTTTGTCGATTTAAACACTCAATTGAGAATGTCAGCGCGCAACAAATTTGAAGAGAACTTTTACAAGCTCATCGTAAATTCAGCATTCGGTAAAACTATGGAATCAAAACTAGGACGCAAAAAACTAGAAATTATTAGAAATGAAAGAGAATTGCTTCAAAAAACAGCTTTGAGCACGATGAAAAGCTTCCAGATAATCGACGAGGAAGTTGTTACTGTTTGTTTTGCTGTAACGAGTATTTTGTGGGACAAACCCATGATAATTGGTGCAAGTATTTTGGATTTGCCGAAAAGATTCATGTTTTACTTTCATTATTGGCAAATGAAAGCAAGCATGAACCTTGAACTGCTATACAGTGACACAGATTTGTTTATTTATGCGATAAAAACCGAAGACGTATACGCAGATCTGCAAAAACTGACCGATAGTTTCGATTTTTCCAACTACCCAAGCGATCACTTCTTATTCAGCAATGTGAATAAGAAGGTTGTATCGAAATTTAAGGACGAGGCGGCGGGAAAAATCATTGCAGAATTCATCGCGTTGAAACCAAAGCTCTACTCGTTGAAATATGCAGGTTAGTATTAAAAAAAAGCACCTCTCCAAGCCCCCTCCATTTCTTTACATTAAGGGTTCCCTTCATTGGGGTTTTGGATCTTGTTGGGACCAAATTCATAACTTTTGTTGATCCCTGTCAATTTAATTAGACATAACTAGCCCTGAAAGGCTCTGATTCTTCATTTAAAAACTTAAAATGAAGAACCATTCATCATTTAAAATGTTTTAAACAAATACTCACCACAAACGCACTTTTGTAACTTTTGACGTGAACAAATATAAAATTTTGACATGGAATGATTTTTTGATAATGACACGATTTGAAGTTTTTATGATTTGGAATGAATTAAGATATTTAAACTTTTTGGAATTGAAAAAATTGGAATGTTATTAGATATTGAGTCTTCAAAATATTCAAATTTGGGAACCGTTTTCGTTATTAATACTAGAACTGGGCTTACAAAGCTAAAATATGTTTATGGGCTAATCTTTGTTCTTCATTTAGATTCAACTAGCAAAAGGAGTGCAAAAGGAGTAGTACAACACTCCCAGCAGCAACTTACACACCAGAGGTTCAGGGAAACATTACTGAGTGGAAAAACCCTTCGTATATACAACTACTCAATAAAATCGAAAGTCCATACCAACATAACCATAGCGCAGAACCGAATTGCCCTTTCTCCCTTCGATAGTAAGCGGTTCTTACTATTCGACGGGATAGCTACATTGCCCTTTGGACACAGGTCTACAGAAGAAAATGTGTTCATCGAGGCCATTGCGGAAGAAAGCGAGTGGGCAAACTCACAGTTGACAAATACCCCGACTTATAGCAGCGAAAACAGCGAAAGCTGGCAATCGCCGGAATTCCGGGTCCCAGATTGGGGCTTTCTTCAAGAAAGCTATACGGAGGAAGAGCTTCAAGAAGAAAGCGCAGCTAGCAGTTCAAGAGACCCTCCGCCTATCAATAATCCATTCATTCTAACAGAAGCGTCTGTTCGTTCTAGTCAGAAAAAAAGGAGAAAACTTGATAAAGTTGATCAATAAAATTTTTCACTTGAAAATGTCGGCTAAATTGCCTTGTTACTTGGAATTACGGCTGTACATTTGTAAATATAAAACATTCAGCAAACATTGTTTTAAGTTAAATAGACCGGCGCAAAAGAGACTGGTAATTGCAACTTACCCTTGAAGCAGGAGCGAAGGATTGAAGCAGGAGCGAAGTTTCCCAAAGTAAGCTAATAGTAAGGCTAAAAGAATCAAAATAGTGCAAGTCGAAATTAAGGGAGACTTGGAAATAAGTTTGAAAATAAAATAAGAAAGAGAAACGAACAATAATTACCAAAAATTTTTAAAAGGAAATATGAATGGTACTTTATGTAAACTCATATTTATATGAACGAAAAGGATTAGCTTTTAGATAAAAATAAGCGAAAAAACCGCAGCCGGATATACCCATACTTATTTAGTGGTGGGAAAGTTTGGAAGGGATTAAATTTAACCACCGCGCGAAAATAAATACCAAAGTATTTTGTCTGTCGGGTGTCCTAAGAGAGGGGTCTTTTTATTTCGGGCAGGGTACTTTGGGGTCTTTAAAAAAGTTGGGTCCTTTTGGACCCTACTTTTGGTAGGAACCCAAAGACCCCTACCGTCGAAAAGACCCCCCCCCCCCTTAGGACACACAGCGGATTACAATACTACTTCAGTTATATTTTGAGGAACATCACAATTATCAGAATAGAAAAGGTGAAAATCAAAACATAAATGGTGGAACAATGAGCATGAATTTTCTAGATAGTAGTTCTTTAGTCCAGTTCACAAACTGGTTCACGACGTGGGTACGGTTTCCCAACCTACATTCTTTCTTGCGTGACGTTGTCTTCGGTTCGCACTTTCGTACCTTTCAAACACTAGATTCAAGTTCATTTGCACGAAGTCCCGAAAGTTTAACGCGTCAAACTCGCATTTGAATTCAATAACCACTCAAAAGCCAGCACATTTCTCGAAAAACAAAAATTTGTTAAAAGCATTTTACCTGCGGTGACTGGTACTGGGTTCTTGGACCCTTTAGAATAAGGTTTCTGATTACTTCCTTGAAACCCTTGATACCTGTGTAATCGGGGCCTTCGAGAATAACTGTGAGGAAGCGCTCATTTTTCCTCCTCAAAGCAACATTTTCTTTAACTTGTTCCTCGTCGAACGGCAGATCCTTAAATTTCAAATCTTTTAATCGGTTACAATGAATGCATTGACTTAACTTATTTTGTTCATAAATTACTTTCATTATAAATGCTGATTTCATAAAGCTCGCAAATTTTATACCCACCCCAAACCTTATACCTGCACGAAACCTTGAAATACAAAACGTGCCTGGGCAAACTTTATCGCGACGTTTTGCCATGAACTGCTGTATCCCGAATATGCGAATGCTTAATGCAAAATAACCCAAAAACAACAAATGATAACTTGAAATATGCAGTCAATCTGAAAAAAAAACGACACTTTCAGTGATGAATCGAAGCTCAGATTGGAAAAAAAAAACTTTCTAGCCCAAAAAAAACTTTTAAAAACTTACTTATTTTCTACATTTTCGCGAAAAAAATTGCGTTTCTAAGTTGTTTTCAGCAGTTGGTAGCAACAATTGTTTTACTTTGATGCTAAATATGTAATTTTTGAATTTTGTAACGACACGTGACAATACTTTGAATCTCATTTGAAATTTTGATTTTTTTTTTCAGCGCTGTTTCAGGGAGTTTTCATGGCTAAATTATCCATGATTATTGCTGGGAAAATTAGCCATGAAATACCCCTGAACCATCGATAAAAATTTCATAAAAATGGGATATGCCTGAATTGGCCATGTGTTTTTCAACAAAATTGATATAACTCTGAATCAGCGATTATGTTTCCTGTCAACTCAACCGGGCTCGTATAGTTTATGTTTAACTATTGTTGCAGATACGTTATTCTAGGTAACCGTAATTTTCCTAATTGATGTCAGCTGAAAATTTGCACAATTTTGTAAGCAATGTGATGAAGGCTTTGTAGGTGAGCTTTTTAACTTGCAAGTTCTGAAATAATCGTCAATCAGTTCAATTATTTCTGCCCTTGAACCGGTTTTTTGCTGGCATCATTATTCACTGAGAGAAGTCCGAAAAACTACTTCAGATAACAGAAATTTCACAGTGAGCTGTACAAATTTTGGTATCACGCGAGCACTTCAAGGGCATGTTTTTTATGAAAACCCATAAGCCACAAACGGACATATTAACCAAATGAAATAGCGTTTCTCAGATAGCGTCAAAATTTGGCAAATTGTTTTGATTTTGACCTTTTAAGCAATTATGTGGAATGCTTGCTCAGCTTTATTTCTTGTTTTTCGTCCAAAAACACTAGTTGTAGAATAGGTGTTAAATAGTATTGTCGCTCGATAAAGTGAAAAGTTTAAGCAGCAAATTGATTTCAGAAGACAAGTGCCGACATTCTAGCAAAAAACTGACAACAGTTGTGGCTTCAAATATTCATTAGCGCTCATGATTGAAAATCTAAAACAAGCTTGTTCGAATCAGTGCTGAACTCTTTCAAGTTTCGATTGCTCTTTAATTTGTCTCGCGGAATAGTTTTCTGTAAATAAAAAAAGGATAACGGTGAAAACTATTTTTTTATCCGCTCCCACAGCTACTATGTTATCAATTTCAAGTTCCTGTTTGATAAAAACAGGTATAATGAAAACGCATAGGATTTGGTTTTTTTATTTTTTTTTTGAGACGCTTTAGAAAATTTTTTCACTTTTTCCACAAATATAGTTTTTCTCTGTGGTGGTAGTGAGTTGACCACCTAGGATAGAGGACGTAAAGAATGAACTATGCATCATGTTACAGATCATTTGGTTAATGCGAATTAGAGACCTGCCAATCTTGTCTATTGATCTAACAGCTTGCTGGTGCTAAAACCAGGACTCACTCTTCGTTAGCTATTGAAAGATTATAACTACCTTCTAATCAATGATCCGTATTTACTTATTTAACTTTACTATTAGTTCAACTGTATTATTAGTTCAGTTTTCAGATAAGATTTAGGGAATATCACATGGCGCAGCCAGCAGTTTCTTCTTCTGAAGATAGGACGGAACTGCTAGTAGTCCATTCCTTCTGGTTTAAACCGTCAGCTGAACTCCTTATCCTTGGGAGGTGTGCATAGGTCAATTCTTTCTCGCTGTATCACTCAAGGAGAACTGTGACCCGATTATCCTACTTTCAACCCGGCAACGGTACATGACGATCCTCCGCCAAAACTTGAACCAATTCCAAGTTCAGAAACGGCGGAAGAAGCGGATGACAGAACCGCAAGAAATGAAGCAGCAGTCAGGAAAACAAACGAAGCAAACGAAGATAGAAGAAAGAAGGGACCCAAAATAAGTCCAAATATATTTTATCACGAAGCAAATGCACGGATAAAATCGAGGCTAATCTTCGCCCTTGGAAACAAAGGGAAGAAAAGATTCCTACAACAACAAGCACACGTCAATCTCAATTCAGTAAAATTCAAATTTTTTTACGACGCCTGTGAACAATTATTCAGACGTGAGAAGAATTACATCATTGAAAGGATGCAAATTTACAACGCATCACATGGGGACAAAGAGAGTCTCGAATCGTTTTACCTTCGCCTAGCAGGTCAAGCTTCATAATGTGGTTGGACGGAGGACATCGAAAATGAAGTTATCCGCGACATATTCACCGCAGAAATGAGATTCTCTGACATGCAAAGAGAGCTTTGCATCAGACCAGGAGCTACAGTAGACTAAACACTCAAATCGGCATTGCTACAAAAGAAGGATACGTAACGGCGAATACTCTCTAAAAGCAGAACCCGTCTACAGTAAGTAATTCAGCGATTTTCATAAATTCATTTAATCAATTTCGGGTTAAGCAAGAACCACTGATGTCCGTCCAATCGAAGAACAAAGTTCAAAACAGAATGAACAGAGCGCTAGGGAAAGGAAATTTTAAACCACTCAATTCAAACCATGTAATTTCTGTGGGAGAAGATTCACACCTCAACACCATATGCCAACCCCTGAACACCTGAAGGCCAAATGCCAAGCCAGAGGAGCAACATGCAGAAGTTAAGGAAAAAAGGGACGCTTCGCTAAAGGTTGTAGCAGTACTCAAGTTGCCAACGTCGAACAACCAGAACCGGACGAAGAAGAGTATTGTAACTTCATAGACTCAGATAGTGAAGGAAAGTATTCAGTCCTAAAGATCTCGGACACATCATTACAAACGGAAACAGTCAAGAATTTAGAAGTAATCAACTCTGCAACCGGGAAAACTAAGTGCTTTAGAACAACGCTAAAAACAAGAGGCTCATTATTCAGCGCAACTATTGACACTGGAAGTCCAGCCTCATTTGTCAATAAACGCACAGCAGAAACACTATTAGGAAAAGATCCCAACGCAATGATTATATTCCTAGATAAGAACCCGTTAAACACAACGTACGTCGACTACAACCATAAACCGATAAAACTTTTCGGAACACTAGAAATCGATATCTATTCAAATGGTTGGAAAATAGAAGGCGCAAAATTTTTAATTTCCGAGAATAGAACCAGATGCTTATTAGGATTAGATATCCAACCAGAACTGGGGATAGTAACAACACAACTTAAACCTTCGAAAGTTGCAGTAAACACAATCTCAGAAGTGCCAGAAGGCGAATCAGCCGAATCCATTTTCTGGAAGAACAAATTTGTTTAAAAATACAACGACGTATTCCAAAGATTGGGGCGCTCAAAGAACCACAAGGTGTTCACTTTATTTAAATTACCACAAATACCGGTTCGGGAAAAGGGCAGAAGGGTGCCAATTCATATACAAGCCAAAGTGGGAGCAGAAATAAAGAAACTTAAAAGAGAAGGCCACATACTAAAACTTGACAAATGCACAATTCGTAGCTCCAGTAGTCATAACAGCAAAAAAGGATGACACAGTGAAATTAGCAATGGACACAAAACCAATGGGTTCACAGATTTATAAAAAAAAGTTTAAAATGCCAAATCTACAACAGCTCCTTGATTCAGAAGCCTAAATAATCACATCCAAATCAGAGGGCACAGTCTGGTTCACGTTACTAGATCTGAAATACTACTTTAACCAACTTCCATTAGACAAATCCGTGAGCAAACACTATAATTTCAGCATAATTTTCGGAAAATTCACCGGAACATACAGATTTAAAACCGGATTTTATGGACTAACAGACATGCCGAAGGAACTTCAGAAGGCAAGGGACAAAACAATCTAAGGGATTCAAGGAGTATTTTGTTTTTTAGATGACATTTTAATAGTATCGAAAGGCTCAGTTACGAAACATAATGATATGGTCGACAATGTTCTGTCAAGATTAGACAAAGAAGGATTCGCATTGAAACTCAGTAAATGCGAATTTTCAAAAAATCAAATTAATCTGGCTGGGGTTCGAGATTGATCAGACGGGAGTGAGGCCAAAACATTCGAAGAGAGAAGCAGTAATGGCATTACAACCAACAAAATCTCTGAAACAACTGAGATCATTTATGGGTTTATTAAACCACATGTCCAGATTCATACCCAACCTTCAAAAACACACTGAACTACTCCGATCTTCACTGAAGGCAGATAATAAAGAAAAATTCATTTGGAGTGAAGAAGCAAACAATGCATTTCAAAAGATTCTTGAACTAATCGCCAATATACCCAAAATGCACCACTATGATGCTTCCAAACAATCCAGGATCAAATGTAACGCAAGTTACGAAGGATTGGGGGCAGCGCTAGAGCAAGTGTTGGAAACAGACAAATGAGTACCAATTGTCTTCACATCAAGATTCTTGAATGCAGCAGAACAAAAGTACAGCACTTACGAACTGGAACTGCTCGCTGTGGTCAGGTCATGTGAATTTTTTAGAATTTACTTTCTGGGGGATCAATTTCAAATACTAACCGATTACAAAGCCATAGTCACAGCACTAACAGAAAATTGCGGCAACAAAACCTATCACTCCAGATTGACCAGGTGGGCAGACAGAATGCTGCCAATTGAAATTACGAAATCCCACATCGCAGGAGCTAAATAGGAATTGCAGATTACCTGTCAAGAACTCTAAATTCGAGGCACCGCCGACGTCAAAATACGATGAGCAATTCGTAGTCAAAACCATTGAGAACATTGATGAAGCATGCAGGGTGATCAACACAACAGCAACGGACAAAGAAATTGGGAACGTTCAGCTAGTTAAGGCTCACCTAAAGAAAAACAGATCAAATACCAAGAAACTCATGTTCGACGTGAATTCGAGCAAAAAAAAACATCTAGCTTCCCGGAACCGGAAGGGGGTGTCAAGAATCCATGCAAATTTTTTATCCAATCAAATCACCAAAGCAGAACCGCCAATTTCGATAAAACATTCGATACAGACGGCTCAAGTTTTATCCAATCAAAATTAGATATGCAAATATACATACTTCAGAGAGAGGGAGCATCTTCATGCCATTTTTATATTAGCCTTTTAGATCAATTCATGCAAATTTACATCCCTCTTGTACATATCGGAATTTTACGCGGTAAAACTTTCAACCAATCAAATAACGATATGCAAATTTACAACTCACCACGAGAGGGCGGAAATTCATGTGGTGAAAGTCTTAACCAATCAAAATTGTCTTCTCTTGAATTATTTACAACCTCGTCACATCTAACCAGTTCATCACGAGAGGGCGTCGTTATAGAATCTAACCAATCAGAGGCGGCGGAGTTATATTCAGTTAAAAAATAATTAGAAATCATTGTCTCCGGCTATAAACTTAAACCTCATCAGCTCAACTGAAATTAAAAATAGTGCAATAATCTCGAAACTTCAGAGAAAACACATGAGTAAATTTGATCTCCCATCAAGAAGGCAGATGAAAAAACCAATCAGAGAGAGAAGCAAGACCGAAGCAAGACAGACAGTCGAAATGATAACCACGAGCAGGAAGAGGAAAAAGATCACAACCATAAACAGAAAAAAGACGAATTACGCCGAAAAGCTCGCAATTTTCAGAGCAAACAGACTGAAGAAGACAATGAGGGTCAATATGATAGCAAACGAGATTGGAGAGAAGAGGACAAAAGAAGCTCCAGTAACTTCAGACAGGAATTTTTTCACTACAGGCATTCACAAAATACTTGACGCGGACCTACTGGGAGAGCTGACAACAGAAGACAGCCAGTTAGGTCAACTAAGAAAACACATTTTAGCAAAGGACAGAGAAGGATTTCTGAGACTGGGCAGCTACATGGCAAACTTTTGGGACGACGCCTCAGTAATCAGTGACTGCATTATTATTGACAACAGAGTAGCAATTCCAACATGTGTGCGGAAAGCGGTAATGACCCGATTGCACAGGACACACCCAGGACAGGAGGTGATGGTGGACGCAGCACAATATCTTTGGTGGCCAAAAACGCACAGGGAGATCATAGTTTTGTGCCAATCCTGCAGATCATGCTCAGCGTATGGTGAGAACCTTAAAACGTCAAAATCATTCAGTTCGGCAGAACCTTTGCCAGAATTTTTGGGAGTGAATGAAAAATTAAAAAAAAATAGATCTTGCTGGTCCCATGCTCAATTCTAAGGGGAAAAAACTATTTATACCAGTCGCAATTGATCGGTTTTAAAAATACCCATCTGCCATGATCACCAGGAGTTCAGGGAGCAAGAAAATCCTCAATTTTTTAAACAATCATTTTCCCCAACGTAGTATATCAAAGAATTTAAGGACAGACCAATATTCTGGATTCAAAAACGCTAAACTAGCAGAATTTTGTAAATCTAAGGGAATAAATCAAGTATTCAGTCCAGTAGCAGACCACCGCGGGTGTGGGTTGGTAGAAAGATGTATTTAGACTATAAAAAGAAAACTACAGAATGGTCTATTTTTAGGGATAAATTAATCTGTTCTTTAAATCTAGATCAACTGAAACTGGAGAGATCCCTACTGAAGCCGGAGGAAATGCGAGAATCGGCAGACCCAAGAACCAGACTGAAGGTGGTGAAGAAGGGAATGGTGAGCAGAGACTTGTCACCAAAGTTGAAGAAACCAGAGGAAGAGCCAGATAGCATCAAGACATTAGAGATTCTGGCGAAGGCAGCATCTGACTGGAAATCGCACAAAAGACAGCTCACACACAAGGATGGATCCGAGGTGGTGAGAAAACTGACAGAACGAAATCCATTATTAGCAGCAAGCCTCAGAAGCGACTTGAACCAAGGGACGCTCCGATTCAGAGTAGAACAGGAGACGCCAGCGCAGAGAACAAAAACAAGTAACCGTGAGTTCGATCTGATTCACTACCCGGAGAAAGTAGTTGTATATCGGAAAATTTTAGACGGGAAATCGGGCCGACCTTTATTCAAACTGTTTAATGGGAAAATTGTTAAAGTCACTAACAATACTTACATCACTGAAAATGGGAAAGTATTTAGAAAGAACCACATATCGCTTACACCGAAATTCAAGTCATTATATTGTTCAGATTTAGCTACAAAGACACCAGGCGCAAGCTCACCGAGGAAGCGATTACACCAGTGCAGTTCAAGTAGACCAAGTAGACCAGTACACATCTTGCCAAGACCAGATGTTTCGCCGGTTTCATCGTCGACAGAGAACTCAGATGCAGAAAACAAGAAGGGGCATTCGCTACATTGGACAGACTGCAAGCCAAGACGATGAAGTTATATTCCTCATTGACGAAGATAGCAAAGAAGAATCCGCCAACTTTAGCATCCAGATACATAGCGCCGCCTAACGTACTACGAGAAGTTCCAAGCGGTGGAATAATCGACCTGACTATGTCCTCGAGTAGTACTTCAGAGCACGAGGTGCATGTGGTACCGACGGTAGCAAATAAGCAATACGCGCAAACGACAAAAGAATGCCCAATTTCCGCAGTACGAATCTCAACAAAGGAGGTGCAGGGTACGAGCCAGGTGTTAGAGAGAATTGACTGTCCAATATCCTCAGTACCAATAACAGAGAAAAATAAAACGCAAAGCAACTCAGAGGAAGGCCAGCAATTGACAGTAACAGAAGCGGAGAAGAAGATTACTTCACAGAGCAAGGAAGGAAAGACGGATGCGAAGATAGAGACAACTTCAGGAGTGGCGGAAAGGAGATCGGAGGAAACCAAAACAGCAGACAAAACGAGACCAGAGAAAAGAAAAGAGAAAAAGAGCGGTGAAGAAGATAAAGATTCACAGGTCTCGAGCAATTCAAGGTCGTCGGGCAGAAGTAAGCGGCAGACACAGTTCTTTGGACCCCCACTGAAACATTCAGTCAAGAACATAGAGGAGAAATCGGGGGAGGAAAAACTACAAACGAGTCCAATTTCACCGGGAGATATTCCGTCGTCATCAGGAAATACACCGTCACCATCACCGAGGAGGAAGCTAAGGAGACCAATGTGCGCGACTAATAAGCCGGATCAAGTACAAGGAAAGAAAACTCTCTGAAATTTTAAACTTTTAAACTCATTGATTGAATTGTTCTTTGTGAACCTGTGACTGAATTTCAAACGTTGTCTGAAATTTTCGAGAGGGGGAAACGTGGTGGTAGTGAGTTGACCACCTAGGATAGAGGACGTAAAGAATGAACTATGCATCATGTTAACATCATGTTAGAGATCATTTGGTTAATGCGAATTAGAGACGCAATCATGTCTATTGATCTAAATCATGTCTATTGATCTAAATCATACTGCCAATCATGTCTATTGATCTAACAGCTTGGTGGCGCTAAAACCAGGACTCATTCTTCGTTAGCTATTGAAAGCATATAGTGACCTTCTATTCAATGATCCATATTTACTTATTTAACTTTACTATTAATTCAATTGTTTTATTAGTTCCGTTTTCAGATGAGATTTAGGGATAATCACGTTCTCGAAAACTACTCCACCGATTTTCAAAAAAGTAGTACCAATGAAAGTTCCGCTCACTCTCCTGTGTGCCTGCATAATCCCCTAGTCTCTTTTTACCTTACCCCACTTTCTACAGCCTTCAAAAAAGTGTGTGGGCGGAATCATGGTGACCATTGTGCCGTATAAACTTGTAATTTGATGAACTGCGTTTTAGGGACAGCTGAGAACTTGGATTCAGATGACAAAAATGAATGATCTCGGCGAGAAAACTGTTGCGTTAGTAGAGATTATTTATCAGAAAAATTGAAAGCCATATATCTGCTTATTCCTCACAATTTTTTCAAAAAAATCGTGTGGTAATTCTGACATCTTAACTTTACTGATTCGATTGCGTGAATGTTGTTGAGAACTTTGCGTTCAGGTGTGTTTATTGTTAAAATTTTGTTTCAGAAGTTTTTCAAATGAGTTCAAAGATGCCTCGGAGAAACTGGACGAGAACAAAGGTCTTCTCGGGTCTCAGTGTCTTGTGTGCGCGGAACAGCCATCTGACGTCATTTTCATACTCGACGGGTCGGAGAGCATACAAAACAAGTAAAGTCAATTTCATTTTTCAAATTGTAGAAACAGAGGATATCAGCGCACCAAAAGCTGCTTCTTACCCGAGTAGAGATCAGCGATTTATGTTCAGATTTGAAAAATTGCGCCTCTTTCGGATCCAGACTCAAAATGTTTGGTCGCCACCAGGTTTTACGCCGCAATTTGGCAAAATTTTGAATATAAATTACGAAATCTGAAAACAAAACAAAATTGTCTAGAAATAAAACGCGAACCTCAACCCACGTAACACTGAGTCACTTTTTTTCTTACAAAAAAAGGTACTTTACAAACTAGACAGTTTAGATCCAGCAGATTAGAAAGACTTAGCTTTGTGAAAAAAACCAATCAAATTTTGGGAAAATTGTAGAAAATTTACTAAAAAAATGCTTGCCTCGAAATTGAAGTATGTGAATGTTTCAGATTTTTTGTCTGATGGAGTATTTTGCAGTGCAATACATGAAAAAAAAAATGTTTTGCTGCAGCTAAAAGTTTGTTTTAGCCTAAATAACTAATTTTTTTTATACAAACGCTACTCGGTCGGTTTACTTGCTCAAAATTAGACTGACACCAATAAACTTTTAACCGGTGTTTTCGGCACTGAGACAACGTTTTGAATTTATTGACAAAAAAATTGTATTTTATGCTATATTATTCAACCCATTCCGATTACTACATTTAGTACCTGGTTTTGCGTGGAAAACAATGAAAAGCGAAGAGAGAAAAAGAAAATGAAAATACTCCAGCCGACAATCTTTTTTTCCCATTTTCAATGGTCGGAGCAACAGTTTGAGTGTCTAATAATCTTAACTTGAATCCGCCCATTTTGACAACATATAAATACCAATCAATTTTTTACAGATATGGTAGCCAAGTCTTACAAAACCTGTTTGAATCAAGTTTAAATCGATATCTTTTTATCCAAAAATATAGCCTTAAAAACGAATTTGAATCAAATCTTAACCGTTTTGAAACAAATTTTAACAATTTTTGATTTTTTTTGCTTCAGTTTTATACGAGTTTAGGCAACATTTTTTTATTGCTCCGTAAAACTCAAAAGGCAGTCGGAACATCCAGGGCTTCGCCCTGATACGAGCCGTCTTGTTTTGTTTCGGATATTGAGTTAGGACTGGAGTGTATAACTCATAGAGTAATTTCGGATAGGGTACACCGTCTGCTCGTCACGCTATCTTATTTTCGGCCGGATAGATTCGTGCAACTTCTTAGTCTAATACCGATCCTAATCTTACTCTTATACTATCTAGTCTCAGGTTGTTTAACTAGTCTCTGCTAGGCTCAATAGATCTAGGGTATACTGGTTTATTGCGGCTGCTGAAGTGCTCGGGAGAGTCCAACTAATTTCTAAGTTAAATTCAAATCTCTCTGGTGCTGAAGTTACAAGTAACTTCAGCACTTACAAATAAGTGGGTTGTTAGTTAGATGGATCATGATTGGTTAATATTAAATACTTTACATTGGTAAAACATTTAATTTATCCAATCATAAAATATAGTTTAGATCAGGTTCCACCCATCCGGGTTTTACAGAGTTTTTTAGAATAGTTCTTCTGCAATTCGAAGGATGGATGATGGAAGTTGGTGTTTGGCGAACATCTTATTTCTTCTGTTTCCTTTTTTGTTAAAGAAGTTCCAGGAAGCTGGAGTTAGAGACATAAGACGTTGTGTCTTCTAGTGACAACGACTAAGTCTTTGCAACAAACTCAAATCTGATTTCAGAATGGTTGGCTATGTCAGGTTTTTCTGTTCTTCGTGGAGAACTTCTTTTGTGTCTGATCTAGCTTGGGAATGGCGTGGAGATTGTGCGTGGAGGGGATGCCTGGTTACTCGGATCTGTACGTATACTTGAACATCGAGGTGGTCATTGGTCTAGTTCAATGAAGTCCTTTTCTGCGAGGTCAAGTCGTACTCTAAATCCTTTGAGTTGTGGTTGTGAGCGGCATATCGATTGTAGTTGGTCATTCTCTCTCGAGTGTAGTGGGGTCGTCTTGTCTTTTGATGTTCGTCCTTGGTGTTGTATTCTGATCTATATATTGCATCATGTGATTTTATATTTTATAAAACTTTTATTAGTTTAATATTTTTTAATAATGATTTTAGTTAGTTGTTTTCACAAAAGCTTTTTGTTTTAGTTCGGTTATTTTGAAGAGTTACTCACACTTGAGTAGCTCTTATTAAAAATAAAGGTGTGGTCACAAAGCGTGGATGTAGCGCGGTGGGTTAGGCCGGCTATAGAGCATGCTCAGGACGTCCTTCCTGGTGGGTTAGGCCAGGAGTGGGAGTATGATTTCATGCGGTTTTTGTGAGGGGTCCTGTTATGTGACAACGTTTTATGTTGGGTTTGTTGTGGTTTTTCTTATGTTTTGTTGGTTGTGTCCTTTTTTCAAAAATCAAATTGTTTGTGGTATGGGTTTGTCTTTCGACTTTTTTGTGTTTTATTATTTCTTTCTAAGACTTTGTAATAGTCTTCAAAAGAATAAATTATCCAATTTTAAACTGGGTTAATCCGGTTTGGGT
The DNA here is from genome assembly GCF_963678635.1 of Symsagittifera roscoffensis. Taxonomy (NCBI): domain Eukaryota; kingdom Metazoa; phylum Xenacoelomorpha; order Acoela; family Convolutidae; genus Symsagittifera; species Symsagittifera roscoffensis. The sequence continues at coordinate 26,153,296 of NC_087062.1, read as the reverse complement.
ACCGTTGGTTTCCTTTTCTTAGTCATGCTGTTATTCTATGATTTGTGGTATTTAGTAAGCTGCGTTGGTTAGTTTTGTTTAGTATATGATTCCTTTCCAACCGGGTTAAAGGAAAGTTTGAAACATGTTATTATATGTTAGAGTTGTTGAGTGTGAAAACTTGAAACTGAAATTCATTATTTTAAACAATTCTTTGTGGGCGAGCTGTGCGAGTGTGGATAGAATTTCTGTGCAAATGAATGAAAATATGAAAAGGTTAGTACTGCAATTGCATTTTATTAATTTACTGCATGGAATTTGGAAATTTACTGCTAGTTATGGGGGAATTTTAAGGTACAAATTTTCATCATAATTAGATTTACTGCTTTTGGGGGAAAATTTTATAAATTAATTTACTGCATTGGTATTATATTTATTTAATTGTTGGTGCAAAAGTTTAATAGGGTCTTAAACAGTTTTGAAGAAGTTTGCTATTTTTTATTTTTCTTTTGTGAATTTTTCAGATGATCGAGGATGAAGGCTAAAAATCTAAAGAAAACATGAATAAAGAATGGTGAGTTTTTTAATATTTTAATTAGTTAGTAATATTCATTTAATTCATACTTACCTGTTAGTCGTCGGGGAAAAAACCGTGGGGGAAGATGTCGTGAATTAGTTCTGAAGTTGTGAGTAGTTTAGCTAGAATGCGGATGATATTTTTAGTCTGAAGCAGTGGCCAAAGCAATTGAAGTGCCTTAATAGTGGTTAGTTCTTCAGTGCCTACTGCAAACTCATAAGGTGTGTTTTGGATTAAGTTATATAATTTGTGGTTAAATTTAGTGTTGTGGATGAATTCTAAAATTGGGATTTCTATAGGTTGCAGGAACTCGTGCGGGATAAGGAAGGGTCGGGATTCTTCGGCGTTGAAGGTCTTGGTGATGGGGCAGAAAATGTACATTTGGGTTATGGGGTCATAATTACGAAGAATACCATGGAGGTTAGTTTCTTTAATACAATATGTGAAATTTAGGAAATACGGTGAAGTGTATTTTGAATTGATGAATTGAAAACGATGGTGTGGTTGTCTAGAGGGTGTGTGGAGGTCAAAGTGATTTTGGATGAAACGATAGTAACTGTATGTATGTGTTTGTTTAGTGCGCAACATAATATCATGTGAGCAGTGCAAATCTCTTTCGTGTGGTGCAAGGAAATGAAAGGTTAGTGAAAAGATTTGGAAGCGTTCTTTAAAACTTTCGTATGCTTGTGTGTCTGTTAGTGCTTCTGAAATAATGTGATCAAACTTGCGGTCGAAGATGTTTAGTGTAAATATATATGGTGTCTTGATGAAAAATTTCTCGGTGATTTGTGGATTAGCGAAGCGATCGTCGTCTAAGAATTGATCTTGGTTAGCTCTAATGATGTTGTGATCGTAGTATTCTAGTGTATATTCATTAGCTCTAGGTGCAGTGTGTATTTTTAGTGATTTTTTATATCCAACGTAAGTAAACTGTCTAGCGGTTAGTGGTGTAGTTAGTTGATATAGCATGTCTTTGTTTCGGTCTATATCGATGGAAGTGCTGGATAAAGGTAAGCAAAGAGGGTTAGTGAAATGATAGTATGAGGTCCAAGAGAGAGTGGGCATTAAAACGTATTCATCTACAAAGTTGCGTGTTTCGTTAGCGTCGTGAGGGGTGTTTAAGGTGTATTGTGGAAACGAGGGTAAGGTGATAGCTAAAAATTCTTTAGTGTTAGTATGCTGGGGGTGGTTGATGTATTCACGGGCTGTTCCTGGTTTTGCTGGGAAAGGATGGTTGGGGAATTTTCTTTTAAAAGTGCGGTAAGCTCTATTAGTGTTTAGTGAAGATATAGTGGATGTGGATGATGGTGTTAATGATTCAGTATAATTTGAAGAGGGTGTAGGGGGATTGGATGAATTTGTAGTGGAGGAGATTTGGTTTATGGTCGGGGTGTTAAGGTGGTAGGGTTGCTGTTGGAGGGTAATAAAATTATCTAGCTCTGGGGAGATTCGGGGGGTGTCTGGAGAATGAGATGATTGGTCAGAATGGTATGAGGAGTAGGTTGGGGTAACTTGGGAAGCATAAGAGGGTGTCGGAGTGATTGGGTCAGGGTTATTGGACAATATGGGTTGAAAAGGAGGTTGAGAAAAATTAGAAGGGTTATGAAAATTATTGGATGGGGATGGTTCTGAGTCGGCAAATTCATCGGGGGTTTCAATATTCGGGTTATTTAGCTGTGAGATGGAGTATAAAACTGAAATATGTGAGTTAGTGTCGGAATTCATGCCTGATGTTACATTGCTAGATGGAAAATCGGGTGGCGGAAAAGCAAAAAGTGGTATGATTGGGATTGGAGAGGTAAGATTGGTTGGATGGGAATTTGATCGGTGTAGTGATCCAAGTTGGCGGCTCATCGTGGGCTAAAAAAATTATTATTTTGAGATTGAAAAGCGGTGGTATGGGGCTGTTCAATAATTTGTTCATAAGTATTATCATCTTGTGATTGATGTGTCATTATATGTTGGACGGGACTTTGCGATGTATTGAGTCGAAAATTTGGATTATGTGTGATTGCTAAATGTCGAAAATTTCGTGGGACTAGGGATAGTGGATGGTTATTTGGTAGGGGTGGTAATTGTGGTGCCGTTGGCGTTATGTCTACATTGTTATGTTCTTCGTCGTATGTATTTTGTCGTGTTGTTATTTTTGTGTTATATTCTTTTATTTGTGCGTCTAAAAGAATTTTGTTGATAGATGTGGAAAAAATTCCAAAAAATCCTGCAAAGAGTATGCGTGCTACGCTTGCTTGTCTGTTTACTTGTGTGTGTATAGCACATGTATTGTAGATTCCTTTTAAGAGTGAGAAAAGAAATCCAATAAAGTTAAACATTGCGTATAAAATAGTCAATTTTTCTAAGATGTAGTAGGGCCATCCTAGAAAATCGAGGATCTCATTTTTGAGTGTAACAAAGCTAAAAATGTTGATTGGTGATATATCTTGGGGACGGTATTTTTCGCCGTTTAGATATATATAATCTTTAATGTCTTTAAAATATCCGCTATAGTCTTGTGTGTAGATATCGGCAAAACCTGCGGTTTCTGCAAGTTTGCGTAGATTTTGGTCAATTGATTGTCTTTGTATAGTGTCCATTTGTGTTAATAATTCTTGGAATTGTTGTGTTCTAATGTGATGCTGAATATCTGATTTTGAATAGATTCCTATTGATTGTAAGTCTATATTTGGGTTTCGAGCGATAGCGCGAATGCTTTCTGGTGAAAATTTTTTGAGTGATTGCATTAATGTGGGATATGGAGTGAGAAGATAATATTTATTTTCATCAGGGTTTAGTTGTACTACATTGTGGCTATTTTCTGATCCACATGGGACTGCGGTATCCCAGAAATAGGTTCTTCGTGAAAGTGTATCCACGAAATGTACTTTATTCTTATAAAAGATAGGGATTCTTTTATAACATCGTTTATCTTCAAAAACGTATAGTGGTGATACTTTTTTGGTACAAGTATAAAACCATAAGATGTTTCCTTCGTAGTCTAAAAAATTTGATCTATTTCCTGATAATAAGTATCCTGCATAGGGTATTTTTAATACTGCTAGTGCAAGTGATTGTAATATTTGTGTTCGTTCTAATTCGCATAGTTGGTGTAGTGTTTCTAATTCGGAGAGTGACATTTCTTGAAAAATTCGGCTAATTGTATAATCTAGTTTCATATCTAAATGAATATCATAGTGGATATTACCGAAATATGTAGTATTCATTAGTGATAATTCTTGTAAGCGTGTGCTTCTGGTGTCATAAGGTTTTAGATGTCCACCAGGTTGTCCGTTGCTTTTTTCAAAATTAACTGGTATATAGGATGTTCCTTCGTTTGGAGGATGACCTGTGGCATATGGGTCGATTTTTACTTTTCCAGTGGTCATGTCGAATCCTTTTTCGTATTCAACTAATATTTCAGAGTATTGTGTTCTGTGAAGTGGATTCCTGTATTTACATGCAAGTTCTGTTTCTTGATATATTTGAAAACGTGTCAATTTATTTTCTATATTGTCTATGTTTCTAAAATCGGAACTTAGTTTGCGTGATGGATGGACTTGTTCATATGGAATTGATTGTATAAAATATTTTTCGTGAAATTTTATCATACGAGCGTGTATTTTTGCTACTTGAAATGTTGTACATGTATCTTCGGGGAACCAAACAATTGTTGCTTGTGTTCTTGTTGTAGGGTCGCAATATCCTTGATCATTTTTACAAGGTAGTCGGATTCCTTGATAGATCATTGTATTATCAGATAAATCTCGTGTGAGTTGTATTTTTTCGAGTTGTATTTTCCAATCGAAAAACATTATTTCTTGGTATCCTTTATTTTTCGTGTCTGCTTTGCAGTTTGATGGGTTATTTATACCAATGTGTGGTATCCAATGTTTATCATGTAGGTCATAGGTTAATCGTCCGTGTGCGCCGTTATACGGGTATTTTTCGTCTAGTTTTATATGTCCTTGGTGTCTTTCAAGTTGTGATTGATGTACAGAGTCTGAAAAAACTTGAAAATTAACTAATTTTCTTTGGGAATTTTTATTTTGTGTGATGTTTAGTCTAAGTAATTCATTTTTACAATCGTCGGGATTGAGATGTAAAAGACGTTCTATATTACTTTGATAGAATGATTCATGGTCAAGTCGGTTTTTGTTGCCGTTGGAGACTTGTGAACAATGTACTTTCTTTTCGGAAAATGTCGCTGTGAATTTATAACCTGTAACTGTTGTTGCTCGGGCTTTTGAATAGAGTGTTGCTATTATATCTGTGGTTTCTATAGCTTGTGGTTCTGTTTCACATTGTGATACTTGATTTATTGCATATTTATGTAGTGTTTTTTGTTCATTTTCTTCACAATCGTAATGTGTTACTAATAAATCTTGTGGTCCTGTACGAGGGGAAGGGTTTATGTTTTGATTTGAGGTTACTAGAAAAAGGAGTTGGAGAAAAATTAATAATTTTAGAATATACATGTGTACGATAATCCTGAGTATGGGTTATAAAATGTAATGTAACCAATTGTGTTTTTGGTGTATCTGTCGTATTTATATATTACTTCAGTAGTTATAAACGGTGGTGGTAGTGATTGAGCTGTTATGTTAGGTGGATTTAATGGGTAGGGATGTTGGGTAATGTTATTTAACTTAACTGTGATTTCAAACTTTAATTGTAAACTGTTTTGTTGGAGTATTTGAATATTGTGATCACGGATATCGTTATGAATATCTTGGCGATATTGTAATCTATTAAGTGCCCAGTTATGAAGGCGGTTACTTTCTTGATGTTGTCCAAATAATGGTGGAGGTGCTGTGAATGTATTCCAATCTAGTCTTAAAGGAATATTTATTGATGATTGTTCTCGATATCTGGCGTCGAGATTATTTGGAAAATTTAAGTTAAAGGGTGGTGGTGAAAATTGGCTTATTGATGGTGTTGATGGTAGTGATAATGTTTCTGGTAGTGATGAGGATGTTGTTGTATCCGTCGAAATATCTATGGGGTCATTGACTAAATTTGGTTCACCTTGTGTAAATGAATGTGTAGTCCAATATGGCAGTCGTGATGTTAGGTTTGGGGGGTTAAAAGGATTTTCTCGTGCTTGTTCAGATGTTGGTGTTGAACCTAAGTAGTCTGAAGGTAGACTTGAAGTGCTTCGTTGTGAAAAAAGTGTAGGAGTTTCTGGTGTGATACCAGTGGTGTTTTCTGGAGTGGTTTGTGATGGTGATTGAGGTATTTCGAAATGAACTCGGGGAGTTTGAAAATTTCTATTTCGTCGAGGATGTATAATTTGTCTATTTATTTCTGTTGTGTTTTGGTTTTGACTAAGGTTTCGTATTCTACTTAGTTCTTGTGGTAGTGTTGGGTAAAGATTATATGTTGGTTCACTTAGAGATGCTTGTCGTTGAACTGGTTCTAGTGGTTCAGATAAACGAGCGTGCCGTTCTTCAAAAGTGTATGGATTATCTTGAAAAGAAATTCGTGTAGATGTTTGAGGATTTTGAGTAGTTGAAGGTGGTGTTGGGTTATCTTGGGATGATGTCGGTGAAGACTGATTCTGTGACTGTTGGGTAGCAATTTTTGATGGATTTTTGAATTGTTACTTTAGTGGGAAGGTTTATGTTTATTATAATATTCTTCCAAAAAAAGAATTAGAAGGATTGTTGCTAGGGCAAATGTGAAGATTGCTTTCTTTATACATTTACATATTGTCAAAATGAGGGATGATAAAAATGTTATGAAAATTACAAACAATAAAAAAATATCAGTTCTACTGAAAATTGTTCGTATCATTTAGACAAGTGGTTAAAATCGTACCTGTGGATATATTCAAGGGTTTTGGAAAGTTGGAGGAATAGTTCGAGTATTGTGTAGAAAATTAAAAAAATGTTACAAAAAATGATTAGGATTATTAGAAAATATTCAAGTATATCAAAAAGAAATATTATAAAGGCTTCAAGTATTGAAAAAAAATGTTTAAAATTTATAAGTATTTGAGCAACTGTTTGAGAGAAGAGCATTTAAGAAATGATCTCTTGGTCGAATATTTTTTGCTGTTTGAGGCGATTTTCTAGTGTGGTCGAATTATTTATTAGTTTTTTGACAAGTGGGTTGAGTTTTGTAAAAAATTGTTGGGGGCAATTTTCATGGTGACTGGGAGGTCGTCTTTTTCTTTATTTTTGTTTGTCAAATGATCCGGGGTATGGTGAGATTTTTATACTTTAGGCTAATTAAAATCTTCATTTTGTTACTTTAGGCTAAGTTATCAAATTTGTTTTGGGGGTATTCGTGGTCTGAGTTGGGGAAATATTGTTGATCTTTGGGTTATTAGATAAGGGAGGGGTACGGTATTATGGTGATATTTATTTTAGTTGTCAAGTTGGAGTGGTTTGCTTATTTTTGACCTGGAGGTTGTAAAGTTATAGTTAGAGATGTGCCTGGAGTTCTAGATTATTCGTCTAATTGATCTTAGTTTGAGTTAGAGAAAGTGGCGGATTGGATGAATCCTATTGGTCTTTTTTGAACTAGAATTATTGCGTACTTGTGAGCATGTTATTTTGAAAAATTGAAATGAAAAATGTTACGGAGGTTTCAAGATTGTGAAGTATAAAATCTTAAAATTACTTTTTAAATTCTACTTTTTTTAATATTTTAGATTGGGGGATGAACATTTTGTAGTTTTTACGTGGTTGATTTCGGAGTCTTGTTGTTTTTCTATGTTCAGATTTGTCTATTTCTTCTTGGGGTATTATTTGTTCGGTCATTTTTCTATTTTTTCTTTGTTTTGGATATTCTTTATGGTTTTGTGTATTGATTTTGGTTGCGGTTGGTTTTGTGTTTTGATTTTCGGTGGGGTTATCATTTTGTTCTGTGTTTTTCAGATGTGGTTCATTTTGAATGATTTTTAATCCTGTGAAAGAATATAATTGAGTTAATTCGCGGAGTGCGTATTCTTTTGGGTAATAAGGTAATAGATTGTTTCGATGTTGAACGATTTCTTTTTTGTCTGAGTCGGTAATTTTATATGTGACATCAGTGGGTTTTGCAATTATTTGGTAGGGTCCTTTTCGGAGGGGTTGTAATTTTTTAGAAATTCCTTTTTGAGTATTAAAATTAGGTATTAAAACAAATGTTCCAATTTTTAAATCGGAGGCTGGTGTAAAACGTGAATTGATTTGTTCATTGATGTTTTGTCTTTGTAATAACTTTTTTGTTATTTTTTGATAAATTTCATTGTGTTTTTTATCTCTATTTAGAATCCATTCGGTGTGTGTACCGGAGGCTAATTTAAGAATTTGTGGGTGATGAAAATGATCTTCATCGTGTGTATGTAAAGGTAGGTTATAACAAATTGAGTCTTTATTTGGTTGACAATAACCTTGTGCGTTTTTATGGGAATTTGCTGTAAACATTATTGGTTTGCGTGGCTTTTGGTTGAAAACCATTTCATATGGTGACATTCCTAAAGTTGTCGTAATTTGTGAATTATATGCTAAGGGAAATAATTTTACATCTGCTGACCATTCGGTATATTTTGTATCATTTCCGTTGATGATACATCTAAGATATTCTTGTAGTGAACGGTTCATACCTTCGACTAAGCCGTTTGTCCAAGGTGCATGAGATGTACGTGGTTTGTGTTTAATGTTGTATAAATGACATAGTGTTATTATTTCATTATTTATGAATTCTGTACCATTGTCTGTGACTAAAATTTCTGGTAGTCCAAATTTTGCTATCCAGTGTTCATAAAGTGTTGTATATGCGTAATAAGCATTACAATGTGGTACTGGGTTAAGTGCTACATAGTGTGTGAATGCGTCAACAATTACCATAATGTAGGAGTTTCCTTCTGATGAGGGTGAAATTGGTCCTTTAGTATCAAATGAGATACGGTGATTAAAGTACAAACTTTGTCCTTTAAAATCTTGTTTTTGTGCTATTTGTTTTTGATTTGGGTAAGGTTTATTTAGTTGACATACTATACAATCATTGCATAGTACTTTTATCCAAATTGGTGCATTTGGGAAGTAAAAATTTTGTATAAAATTTGAATATGTTTTTTCTGATCCAGAGTGTCCTTTAATATTTTGTGTATGTAAAATATTAAAAGCTATGAGAATCATACTTAGAGGGAGACAGGGAACTGTAGATTCATTTAATTTGTATTCTAGAAGGTCTGTGTTTTCATTAATTGTTGTATTATTGAATTTTCGAAAATATCGGAGGAGTGTTTTATTTCCTAAAATAGTTGTATCTGCCTTGACGGGTTTAGTTTTATATTTGTGCCATGATTTTAGTTGTCGAATTACCGGGTCAAGATTTTGGTATTGTTTCAGTGTTGAAATTGTAATCGTTTCTGTTGGAGGGAGAAAAATGTTTTCAATTTCGAATTTAGATAAGGGTATTGTATCAAGTGGGTCGTGAAGGTCAAAAACTTGATTTATTGTGTATTTCGAATCGGTTGTTGGTGGTCCTGATAAATTTATTTTATCAGTTAAATTTTCTTTTTCTATTAGTGGAAAATGGTCTTTTTTAGTTTGGTGTTGTTTTGTTCGTTTTTGTTGGGTGTTATTTTTTATCCATTGAGAATATGGGATTGGTTTGAAAGTTGATGTTCCAAGTAAATCAACTTCATAATGATTATTTTGACAATCTAAATAAAGTGGGAAATGTTGTAAATTATTTATTTGTGATTGTTCAATATCAGTTTTAACTGCATATTTGCATTCTAATCGGGGTGATGTTTCGTTTTCTGCAAGGTAGAATTTTATGTTTTTGGGTATTTCAACTGTTGTTTTTCGTGTAAGTAATTCAGGTGGTGTATTTCGACTTAAGGTGTCTGGTAATGCAAGATTTTTTCCTGCAGTCCAAACTATATGTAAGTTTGGAAATTTCATTAGAATTAGTTGAAATCTGTAAACTCGGTGGTTTGGGTTAGATTTTTGTGTAAAGAGAAAGATGATTGGTTTATGGTCTGTGAATAGAACTGTTGGATGTTTTGATCCAAGTATCAGAAATTCATATTCTGTCAGTGTATATATTATGGCTGTACATTCTCTCATTAGAGTTGAGAGTCGTAGCTCTGCTTGAGTGAATAATCGAGAATTTGCTGATATGAGGTTCATTTTATTTGTACCATTATGTGATTGTAATAGTGCTGCACCGATGCCAAAGTTCGAAGCATCGCACATTGCATAAAATGGTTGATCAGGGTCTGGAATTGTGTTTGAAATTTGTTCAGTTAAAAGTTTCTTTATTTCTTCGAATCGTGCTTGATGTTCTGTATTCCATTCAAAATTATTTTGTTGTCTAAGGATGTTGTAAAATGGTCGTAGATATAATTGCATTTTATAAACATATTTACTTAAAAAGTTTAACATTCCAAGAAATTCTTGGATTTTCTTTTTATTTGTTGGTGGTTGAAGTTTTTGAATAGCGTCAATGCGTGATTTCAATGGAGTGATTGTTTTTCTTTCTATATTATGTCCTAAGAATTTAACTCTTGTCAAAAAGAAGTGTGATTTATCGGGGGCGGCCTTCAGATTTTCGTTCTGAAGTATTTGGTGATATTTTTCTAAAACTTTGAACATTTCGTCTTTTGTTTGTGATTGCATAAAAACATCGTCTAGATAGGTGATTGCGTTTTTCTTGAGTATTAGTGGTCTAAACATTTTGCTCATAAAAGCTGAAAATGCTGCTGGTCCTATGGATATTCCATAGAATAAGCGGTTAAATTCATATTGTTGGTTTCCGATAACAAATTGTGTTAAACGTCGTGATTGTTCATCTAGTGGCATTTGATTGTATGCACTATTCATGTCGGTGGTTGTGAAGTATTTGCCATTTATTTTTGTTAAAATAACTTGTATTGGTTCGATGGGCCAATTGCATTTTGATTCATCTATGAGTGAATTGAGGTATCTAGCGTCGAGAACGATTTTTAATGATTCTCCTTTAGCTAGAATGATAACGGGGTTGATGAATGTGTTGCCTTTTGGTTGTTCTTCTTTATTAACTGGTGATATAATATTGTACTGTTCTAAAATATCGAGTAATCTGTTTACTTTATCATGTAAGTGAATTGGTACTTTACTTGCTCTCTGTTTTTTGAAAACTGCGTCTGGTTTTAATGGGAGATGTAGTGATGAACTGATTTTGCCAACATCGAATTTTGATGTTGCATAGACTGATGAATATTTAATTAGCTGTTTGGCTAACTTTTCGAATTCGTCTTGTGTTATTTGTGAATGTTGGAAATTAAACATTGTTAAAAATTTCTGTTGGTCCTCTGTGTAGTTACTTATGTTGAATGTAGGTTTGAAATATGGAGTTTTTGTGAAATAATCCGTATTTCTTTTTTCGTTACTTATTATATTATTTATAGATAATTCTTCATTAAGAATTGTAGATTGGCAAATATCTAGTAATTGGAGTATATTATTTACGCGATAGGCTTAAAAGTCCTAAAGGTAATGTTACTTGGTAAGGTGTGTTGTTATAAACATGTAAGGAAATAATATCTGAATTCGAATTTTTCAAATATTTTATTGAAGAGATTGTGATTTTGAAAAATTTATGAATAGGTTTGAATTCAAAATCTGACATATAAAATTTTTGTTTGTTTTGTTCTTTATCATATTGGTGAACTTGTTTGATTGAAAAATTATATATGTTTCCTGATAGTGGTTTCAGGTGTTTTCTTTGTTGGTTATATATTGCATAAAATTTTGAAAAGAATGGTGGTTGTTTGTTTAATCTTTGAAAAAATGTTAGGGATGTTTCTTTTGTTTTTGTATATTTATCTTTGATTAATATTTTACTATTTAGGATGTTAATTGTTGGTATATACTTCGAAATAAATGGTATTCCAATGATATTATATTTAATATCAGTGATATGGAATATTTGTTTAAATGGCTTGTTTAGAATTTTACTTTGCTCCATTGTTCTGGTAGGGAGGAGAAATAATTGGATTTTTCCGTAGTTTATCAATGTTGATCCTTGTGCTGTTGCTAGTTTGCTGGAGGTTTCAAGAGGTGTTAGCTTTGGATGTAAAGTTTTTATTTCATTCCATGTGGGGATGTTTATTATGTTTGATTCTGCTCCTGAATCAATTAAAAAATCTATTTCAAGGTCTGGTGGTTGAAATTCTTTATTTCTTGGGCTTTCTAAGAGAAATGGTATTGTCCAAATTTTTTCTTTGGGTTGTTCTTTTTGTATATTTTGATAAATATGGTTTGTGTTCAAGCATTTTGTTTTGGTATTTTTATTGGTTTGATCTGTAGTGTTAATCTCATTTGTTTCTTGCGTCGTTGGTATGGAATTTATAGGTGTAGTGTAATAATTTTGAAGAAATTCTGATTGATTTTCATATATGTGTGATGGAAAGGGTTGTTCATATATGACAGATTCATAGTCATTTTCGACTTTTATCATATTGACAGAAAGAGTGTTTTCTGTATCACTTTCTGAATCTGATGATGTACAATTTATTTGATTGAGTTGTAACGTATCAGTAACTGTGTCATCAATACCTGGGGGGTCTGATGTTGTTTCTGGGTTAGCTTGTACTTGATTGATTTGTCTTTGATGTTTAGGTGTACTGCTTCTATGACGATTATTAGAGTTATTATAGTGATTATTATTCCGGTGTGGTGATTGGGAATAATTTCTATAACGGTTATTATAACTTGAATGTCGGTTTTGTGAATTATTTCGCGATCTATTTTGATAATTGCTGTTTGGTCTGTTATAGTTCGATCTATTATATGAGTTATTCCTTGATCGATTATTCGGGTAATTCTGGTTTCGGTTGTTTGAATAACTTCTATTTCGATTATAGGAGTAGTTTCTATTCCTATTGTATGATGAATTTCGTGATTGGTTGTTTGGATAGTAATTATTTCTTGATTGGGAATTAGATCTAGAAACAAATCGTTGTGTATTTGAATTTGATCTGGAGTAGTTATTTCTACTATTTGGTCTATTGTAGTGATTTTGTGATGAATTGTTCGTGTTTCTTCGTTCTGGTGATCTTCCTCTATAACTTGAGTTATATGGGGATTGATTTCTTGTATAACTTGTATTGTTCGGAAGTGGCTTTCCTGAACTGTTGTTGCTGTATACATTTTTGTTTGGTAGATTTTGATCTTTTTTCATATATTGATAGAATGATTTATTTGGTTCTTTGTATTTTTGAGGTTTATTTTGACTATCTTGCTGTTTTTGTCTACATTCGGAAATACTATGTCCGTATCGTCGGCAATAATTACACCATTTTTTGAAAGATGGTTTGCCTTTAAAGTTCGGGTTCTTTTCGTAAATATTGAGTATTTCAGTGATTTTTTCAACGAGGTCTGTTTCTGATTCCTGTATATTATTAATATTAGTGGGAGTCGTTTCAATTCTGTTAACGTATTGTAATTTCAGATTTTCCGTTTCTTCTAGTTTCATCGTGATTTCTGCTTGTTCTAATTTGTCTACTAGTTTTCGAAAATCTAAATCGGGTTCTCGAATTGAAGAAGGATGAGATGCTCTCTTTTTTATTGCTATTTTCCTTAATTGTGGTGTTAAGGTCATCATTAAGATTTCTGTCATCTTTGTGTTTTTATAGTCATGTGTATTTAGTGAGTATGCTTTTCGAACTAGTGTTTCGATTCGTACTGCTATTTGCTTGATGGTTTCGTTTGGTAATCTGCGAATTTCATTACATAAAACTCTTTGTTGTTGTTTGTTTCTTTCGGAGTCAAACATTTTTGAAAATTCTTGTGTAAATCTTTTCCAGTTTGATTTTATTTCTAGAGGTAGTACTGAAAACCATTTTTGGGCTGCGCCATCTAAGGTTGTTTGTATCAACGCTGTGCGTCGATGTATCCAGTTTTGATGTAGTGGCGTATTAATTGGTTCAGGTCCAATGTTTAAAATCAGGTTTGCTGTTACTGCATTTAAATAATCTTCTACAGAATATTCAGGGTCTGTTCCTGTGAAAACCATTAAAGGTTTGTTTGATGTTATTGATGATCCACCCATAAGGTATGGATTCATTGTCATTTGTAATGATTCTGCTGCATTTGGCATTTGAGAAAAATTTGAAAGTTGGTTTCTTGTTATTTCATGTTGTTGAAGATAATATGGGAGTGGTATTTCATTTTGCATTTGTGATGGTTGATACGAGTGTGCAGTCATTGGATTTTGTTGTTGAATTGGTTGAAAAGATTGTGTATTAATTGGATTTTGTTGTTGAATTGGTTGTTGATGTTGTGCATCTATCGGTTGTGGAGAAAAATTCCTATGATTTGTACGTGTTTTCTGTATTCCTTGTCTACGATATTCTTGAGTATTTGGTGCAAATATATCTGGTTGCAAGAAATCATCATCTGAGGATAAATAATCCATTTGGTAAGATGTTTGTTTTTTATTTTTATTTTGTTGAAAAAATGGGTAATTTTCACTGTGATCCTGTGGAGGATTTGTTTGGAAATTTATTGAATTAGGTTGGGTCATTGGGTTATCCCAATTTCGAGATCTTGTATATTGGTTAAAATTCCTTTGTGGTTGATTATATGTTTTTGATGGATGTGTATAATTATAATTATGGTCTGCAAAGTTGTTTCTAGTGAACGTTTTGCGTGTTTTTGGCGGTATTGTTATGGGTCTGTATGTTTGGTAATCCATGTGTGAATATTTTGGGGCAACCGAAGGTTTAACGGTTGATTGTAAGGTTACCTGTGTTTGTGAAGGGTTTGTATTTCTTGGTGTTGTTAAGTTTGGGCGTATTGGTGAAATACTTTGTTGTGTAGTTGTTGTGTGTACAATTTCTTCATTTATGAAGTGTGATGGTGTCTGGATATCTTGTTGAGTAAGATTCCTAGTTCCATTGAGGTTTTCATTGTGTATAACTGTAGAGTTTAAACTATTATTTTGTGTATCGGGCAAAAATGTATTATAGTTTAATGGTGTTGCATCAATTGTTAATGGTATTACTCTTACGTAATCTCTTATGTAAGATATTGTACCTATTGCTTGACTTGAGATTGATTGTGGAAAGCTTATAAATGCGGGATGAGACCATTCGGGGTCCCAAACATAATCTGATTGTTCTGTGATAGCGGTATCATCGTTCGAATTTTGGGGTCTAAAATTTTTTCTTGCTTGTGCAATTAAATCAATATTGTGTGTGAAATAATCTATTATGAACCATGCTAAAATTTTTTGTAAATCGTGTTTGGTATGTTGTGAAACGTCGTCTTTCGTGAAATTTTCTTTAATGATGTTTAAATAACTAGAGAGTAGTGTGATTTCATGTCGTACTTTCAAATGTTTAGATGTTTCTGTCGGTGAGACATTTGTTATTGGGATTTCGTTTTCTAATATCGAAATATAACTATATATTATTGCGAAAACTTCATTGGTGAATATGGAGTTTGCTCTTTGTGAGTTATGATATTGGATGCTTTTTATATATTCTGAAAAAACTTTTGAAAATTCTAAATCAAGATCGTCTGTTTGTATAGTATATGTTCTATTATTATGGTTTGGTGAGGTGAATTCTATAGAGTAGATTCCATACTGTTGTGTTATGTTGCATATATCTTTTAAGTAGTGATCTATGATTTGTCTTTTGATTTTTACATCGGGGAACTCTGTTTTACATGGACTGATTCCGGGTTCAAATAAATTTACGAGTAAATTTTGACAAAATATGTGTTGTCCTCTATCAGTATCTGCGTCTACTATAAAAGGAAAGATTTCATCATCATCTGGAGTTTCGTCACCTGGAGTGTGCGTTGAGCTCATTTTTTCGTTCGATGACTGTTAATATGTAATTATTAATGTGTCGAATTGGTTGATTCCAATTGTATAGATGTACTGGTTTGTGTTTGTACTGCTTTTTTATTCTTCTTTTTCCTCTTTGTGATGAATTTGAAGTTGTTTCTGAGTCAGAAAAATATAATTGATCGTGAAGTGGGTAATTTTTATCTATTGATTCTTTTAGTTTGTAAAGTTCGTCTAAACTGTTGGTTTCTGATTCTGAAAATGCGTTTCGATTTTTTGAAAATCTTTTTCGTGTTATTTGTCTTTGTTTAGTTATTATTTTCCTCTTTAGTGTTTGTCGTTTTGTGCGAATGTATCCAACTGTTTGTGTATGAGGTGTGATTACAAGGTCGTATTTTTTGTTATTTATTTCACAATTGTGTAAAACGATTGTTTGTTTATTTCCTAGGTTTTTAAATGACATAAGGTTTAGAATGACGGATGCAAAGGTTGTTAAATGATTTCTATTTTCCTAAACTGTTAGTTCTTACGATTTTTTGGTTAGCTTAACCTGGGTCTATTTGTTCAGGGTTGGAGAGAAAAGTATATCGATTCCGAAGAATGATTTTTTACTTTCTCGTGACTAGTATAAGCTAAGGTGTTAACTTACTTAATCTTACTTAGGGGTAGTGATTGTGTTCAAGGGTTGGAGAATAGTAAATCGATCCACAAGGTTCAGGTATAATTAGAACGCGAGTAGTTCGTTAGATACTATTTTAAACTTACTAAGTCTAAGATTTATCCTGGGTCTGGTAAGAGGGGGGGTCAAGTGAAGGATGAATAACCGAAGTTCTTCACTATTTATCCTAATTTGAATGATTAGTTTTGTTTAAAATTTTTTATTAGTCTTGGGTCTTTTGAAAGGGTTGGGTAGTGAATCGACGTTTGAGGTCGTTAGACACTAATTAAGTGGGTGGGGGAGAACCAAGTTGTTCTGTTTGATCCAAGGATAAGCCTTGATGATCAAATTTAAGATTTAATTAAGTAGAAAATGATTTAAGATCCAAGGATAAGCCTTGATGATCTGGTTTTAAAATTAAGTGAATTTAAGTTTTAATAAAATTTTAAATGTGTGTAAAGGAAAGATTTAGTGTTTTGATGATGTTAGTGGGTTTATGATTGCTGTTATGTTTTAGATGATGAAGCTGGAACAACAGGATGATTTATGATTACTAGCCAATTATTGTCATGCTACTAATTTTTATTTTTATTTTCCAATAAATATTTTTCAAACATGTTTTGTATAATACTGCAGAGTTTTAGGAAAACGATCTTAGATCTTTTTATCAATCGTTATTGTATAATATTAATTTTGTTTAGCGCCTGAAATGATTTTGAAGAGTAACTTCAAGGTTTTATGTTTGCAAATGGAAATCTAAATTCATTGCAAGTAGTATTCGAAATATAAAAGTTTGTTCTGGCTTTTGCCGAACTATCATATAACTATACGGCAAGTTTCTACTTTGTCGTATGTCGTCTTTGGTTCGAGGTCTTCTTCCAATTCCGGGTAGTTCTGTTATGGTTCGGAATATTGGCTCTGATCTATTGAGTCGGAGAGACATTTCAATTAAATTATTGTCGTATAACATTTTGTAAATGTTTTTGTCTAATTTCTAATCTATTTTTGGTTAATTCTAATCTAGTAAGGTCTTGTTCGAGACTTATGGTCGCACCAGATGAGTTATGTTTGGAGTGTATAACTCATAGAGTAATTTCGGATAGGGTACACCGTCTGCTCGTCACGCTATCTTATTTTCGGCCGGATAGATTCGTGCAACTTCTTAGTCTAATACCGATCCTAATCTTACTCTTATACTATCTAGTCTCAGGTTGTTTAACTAGTCTCTGCTAGGCTCAATAGATCTAGGGTATACTGGTTTATTGCGGCTGCTGAAGTGCTCGGGAGAGTCCAACTAATTTCTAAGTTAAATTCAAATCTCTCTGGTGCTGAAGTTACAAGTAACTTCAGCACTTACAAATAAGTGGGTTGTTAGTTAGATGGATCATGATTGGTTAATATTAAATACTTTACATTGGTAAAACATTTAATTTATCCAATCATAAAATATAGTTTAGATCAGGTTCCAATATTCATTCAATCCTTTTAATTTTGTTTGATGCTTGCTCTCCTAATGATTTTTTTCAGTAAAAATGAGGTTAAAGTTTCGCTCTGTAACAACAAAAATGAGATCTGGCAAAGAACAATTGATTAAGCACTTCGACAAAAACTTTGGATATTGTAATTTAAAAACGGTTTTTCTTCAATAGCCAACTCTAAGGTTTGAGAAGAAAAACATAATTATCATTTTTTCTATAACTAGGATTTTTCATAATCTGCCGGAGTATAACCCAGTTGATAGGTCATGTTTTTTTCTAAAGCTCGATAAACAAAAAATGTTCAATTGATGTTCCCCACTATTGAAAATGGGGGAAAACTTTGTTCTCGGGTAGTTTTTAGTGTTTCCTTTCTGTTTTCATTGCAAACTCAGGTACCAAAAACAATCTCTCAACATAAAGTGTTGAGAGAAACCGGTTTGAAGTTTTTGATTTTTTGTCTAATTTTAAGGGGTCAAAGCTGGCTTGCTTATGTTTATTTTAGGCCTTTTTCCAAAAACATTTCTGCTTGAATATTCTGCTTAAGTTTTATTCAAGTAAGAAAAATTTTTTTTTTCAATTTGCCTATTTTAATGTGAATAGCGAACGCGCCTAATTTTTGATTTTTGTTCAGATCCTTTAATCACACCACCCAGAAGTAATGACACTAATTTGAAAAAAAAAAATTTTTGTGTGTGTCTGTTTAAAGACTATGGCCGGAACATTCTGTGCTTGTCGCGCATCAACCGGCTATTTTTGTTCTTATTAGACACTTTCCAATTGTTTTTGGCCTTGCTTCGATAATGAAGACGAAACAAAACTATCAAAAGCATACTCTTCTGTAAAGTCTTTACAGCCTAAATCCAAAGTTTGAAAACTTAAAGGTGACTGAAAGGTTCGGTTTTATCGAAAACTATCAGAACTTTTTTTGATATTTATAAAGGGTTAGCAATTCAAGTTTTCAAGGTCCCGGTAGACCCAATAAAAGCTAACTTTAGTTTGCGGACACTCTCTGCATTGCATGCAAATTTAATTTTTTGAAAAGACAGCAGAAAAACGGTTTTTTTTTCAGTTTTGTAAAAACTTTCACCAGATTTTTTTTGACCAGGAATTCAGAAATCAGCATTGAGAACAAGATTTTGATCCAACCCACCCTCATTGGCTTGAAACGAACATATCTGCTTTTCCCAGGTCTTCCTCTTTCGTTCCACCTCCTCCCTTCCCTATTTGAGTGAATATCTCCTGGGCGCGCTTCCGCATAGATGATATTCTTAACGTAGCGTAAAAAATTCACTCAAACTTCTCATAAAAAAACCAATAACACAATAAAGAAACTTACTACAGGCTTTCTACAAAAGGTCACTTTTTCAGCAGTTCCTAAGGACGTCTATGCCAATTTATCTTAATTGCTGAATAACGAATAATTAAAACATTCTTTTTTCTTTGATTTTGGTCTTTAATTTTAGTTTTGATTTTCGTCAGCCAAAAACTTTTCAAAAGCACAATTTTGTTTGGTGTTATTCGCTAAATCACCAAAAAACCAATATTTCTACATTTTGAACTGAAACCAATCAAGTTCAAGAAATATGGTCAGGAAATTAATTTGAGGTTTCAAGCAAAAAAAGGTTAACAACCTTTCTGGTTAAAAATAAGCTGTTCGAAATGATCACTAAATCTTACGTTTCATATTTTTTACTGCCTGCTTTAGATTTAATATCTACTTCACTGATCCGAAAAAAATCAATTCAATTTTTTTTGAAGATTCAAGCTATTTAATTTACGTTAATTAATCTTGAGTTTTTCAAAATTGTAAAAGCTTGATGCAGTTTTTATTTTTGGGCCGCTTATTGTATAGAACCCGTTTCTTTTTGAGAACCTTCAGTAACTTTCCAGCTAATTGTTTGTTCTCAATTTTTTTCCTCTTCCTTGTATTGAGTCGTATATCGAAATGTTCGAGATCGATTTTTTGGAAGTGAAACTTCAAGTTCTCGAGTCCTACAAAAAACCACAAAAAACACCAAAAAAAGAAATTGACTTTAACTCACTTTTTTGAAAATTTTCTTGAACGTTACACTAACATAGTTTTCATTTTCTTGGGTGTTATTCGCTAAATGGCCAAAAAACCCAAAACTTCTACATTTTGAACTGAAACCAATGTGGTTGATTGTGAGTAGCTATGTTTAGCCGACGTAATTTTTTTCAGCGGAATCACTACAAAACTTATTTTGAGATCCCCTATGTGCAATGTGAGCTGAGCATAAATCAATTCTCTTTGTGTCTAGTAGTTATGTGAAACGAAGACCTAATTCAGCTTGCATAATTCAATTTGAAATTTCTTGAAGCGGATCAAATCTCCGCAACTCAATTATATAACGTTTTTATCGTCCTAAGCTAGTCAACATAAGGAGTTTGGGTCCGGGTGACCTTCTCATAGGTTACTTTTGGCTAAAGTACACCGTCGGTTCGTCACGCTATCTTATTTTTGGCCGGATAGATTCGTGCAACTTCTTAGTTTAATACTAATCCTTATCTTACTCTTGCATGTCCTAGCTCAATAGCTTTAAAAGTTACTGGTATTATTGCGATGCTAGAGGAGACAAGAAAGCAACTGATTTCAATCTGTATTATAATTTTCCTGACTGAAACTATGAATAGTTGAAGTTTTACACTTTATCGGAAGTTTTAGCAGTGGATCATGATTGATCACTTTCAAATATTTCACAGAAATAAATTTCATAGTATATAATGAATACTTGTTTTGACGTGGTTCCAATAACAATTTTCAAACAACAAAATTTAACAAAAAATAAAACGTTGATTATATTTATATATTTTAATATTTTAGCTCAAGGCGTCATAATTTTTCGGACAATTCACAAGTTCTGTTAAGAAGTGATCAATCAGAAATTCATAATAGGTCTGTAGAAAAAAGCACACAGTAATCGAGTATTCAGTCACTTGCAATGAAAATCCGAAAAAAGCTCGGTATTAAGTTTACTGTCTAGATCTAGATCAGACATCTCCTGTTGCCTCCTTGTCATAAACCAAAAAATGCAAAAGGAGCAAAAAACAGGAAATTACTTGGAGTTTTGAAGCTTAATTTCAGTTTTCAAGTTTCAGTTTTCAAGTTGCATAATTTACATACAAGTTATACAAGATTTTTGGGGCTTGACGATAGTGTGAAGTTCTCTTTGTATTTAAAAAAATTCGTGAAAGTTTTGTGCCTTTTTATTGGTTTTTAAATTTTACCAAAATTACGTCCTGTAACATCTTATAATAACATCATAAGAAAAATTAATCATTTTGAAGTTTTTGAAGCTTTTTAATTAAATATTAACCAAAGCAATTTATCGGGGGTCTGATACTACTATTTGCCTCAGGGCAAGCGTCGTGTTTAGCACTCACGTCATCTCAATAGCATATACCTCGTTTTCAGCAGCAAACACGTCTACAACCATTAAGAACAATCAGAATTTCTCAAACAGTCAACAGCAACCGGCGACAGTCTATCAGCGAGCGGAAATTTCAGCCTCTTTATCGTTTGCTCCATTTAACTTCAGGCCACAGACACACAAATACGTCGCAGCCTACACTGCTCCAATTTAGTTTTTAACAATAACCTAGATAGCGCGACTATCGAAGATCAAACATGATAAGTACCACTGCGATCCTATGAAATTTAACAAGTGGTACGTTTCATTCAAAGCTACTGTTCACAATCAACCAATCTCCTAGGCCGAACAACATCACGCTTGCGAACATGAGCAACAGGCCGCTCTCATTAAGCCATCGCCGGCTACGCATGCAGCATCGCTCTGTATCCAATTTCAAGTAAAGAACTCAAATTGAGACTTGGAAGACCAGACATAATTTTCAGTAACTACATCAAACTACTACAGCAACTCCACATGCCTTCGACACAATCGATTATTGAATTTTCATTTTTCATGTGGAAACGTTTCAGACACTTAAGTTTGCGAATGACATAATCTCCATTATTTACGTGCAGATTGCAGCCAACTTTTTTCACCACTTTTAGCAACAACAGTATTAAGTTTACTGTCTAGATCTAGATCAGACATCTCCTGTTGCCTCCTTGTCATAAACCAAAAAATGCAAAAGGAGCAAAAAACAGGAAATTACTTGGAGTTTTGAAGCTTAATTTCAGTTTTCAAGTTTCAGTTTTCAAGTTGCATAATTTACATACAAGTTATACAAGATTTTTGGGGCTTGACGATAGTGTGAAGTTCTCTTTGTATTTAAAAAAAATTCGTGAAAGTTTTGTGCCTTTTTATTGGTTTTTAAATTTTACCAAAATTACGTCCTGTAACATCTTATAATAACATCATAAGAAAAATTAATCATTTTGAAGTTTTTGAAGCTTTTTAATTAAATATTAACCAAAGCAATTTATCGGGGGTCTGATACTACTATTTGCCTCAGGGCAAGCGTCGTGTTTACCTTCGCAAACTTTCATTTTTTAGTTTAAGTATTTTTCCTCAGGTCTTTCAGACTAACTCCCTCAGCCAAAGTATTTCCTCCAAGAAAAAGTTGAAAAATTTACAAAGAAAACAAAAAGAATACGAGCTTACTTCGGCAAAACATTTTTAAATAGAAACGAAGTCAAGCTGAACCAGTTTGAACGCTATTGAAAATTAAATTTTGCTAATTTGAAACACGATTTAAGTCAAATTGGTATGACTATCGTATGTATCATTATGATTAAGAGACTTTGTTCATTTGTCCTTGTCGTTTCAGTGAATGGGAGTATCAGAAGCAGTACGTACAAGCGTTTCTGAGTAGTTTCAATATCTCGATGGTCGAAAATCTCACGCAGGCAGGCGTGATCAGTTTTTCCACTGAGATTGATAGTTCTGACGGATATTCATACTCTTATGATGAAGTAATGAATACGGTGCAAAATTTGGTACACATTCGCGGCATGACTAACATTCCGATTGCATTACAGGAAGCTTTTGTTATGATAAATAAGGACGAAAATTCAAGGGTAAAAGACTCAAGTGTTCGGAAAATGGTGATTGTTCTGACAGATGGTAGGAGTAATGGTCGGAACAAAGGTGAAATGACTCTGCACTCCGTATCAGATAATTTAAACCAAGTAAGTTGATTGGATTTAGAGCTAGCACAGATGAAAGCTCGCGTTTGCATGAAAACTCGCCAAATAATTTTTTGGACTACATAATACTAGCTATATAGTGTATGAAGTCTCGTCGTGGTTTTTTGTATTCAGTTTACCTTTGATGTTGTACTGCACAAACTCATGCACAGTCTCAACAACGTCAAGGCCATTACTTTTTGCCCGCAAACATATATACAGCGATCAATAAAAAACACCAGCACACAAGAATGACAGAAATGACTTGACTTGAAAAAAATGGAAATTTGAAAATTTGAAACTGTTATTATTCTAGAAAAAAATAACTTATTAAATAAAAAAAACTTGAAAGATGAAACAGACGTCAATTATTTCGAGTTTACGTGGCACCACACTTTTTAATTAACCCATGATTCAATAGAAAGAGTCCCTGCCGCACATCACAAAAGTTTGCCCGGGAGTATTTTACAATTGAAAAACCTTGCAAAAAGTTGTGTTCGTTTTTCATTGATTGATTACTGGTTTCCCCCAGTTACCTTAGTACTGAACGTCCTCATCGCGTCAATAGCGTGGGTTACTGACGAAACATTTCAGGTCATCAATACGTGAAAAATCGTTCTCTCTCAAATATATATACAACTCGGACATTTTTTTGTTTCTAATAATTGAAATTGAAACTTCAAAAATGCTTGATTTTTTGTTCTTTTTCTAGTTTGAGAAATAGACAGAAACATGACATCGTCACGACAGAACGAATCAACACCACAATATCATTCAACATCACCAACATTTCAACGACATAATTGCAACACTCTTCCCATACGACTCGAACAACTCCTCAGCTGAATTGCAAAGGAAACCGACTTTGAATTAGCAGAAGAATTCAAACAGACCTTTTTTCATATCTGAAGCAGCCTGAGGATTCAACGATTTACTTCATCAGCTATTCATTAAAAGACTCATTCACGGGAATTGAAGACACCTTAGATGAATTTGTCAGTGAATACAGAAGACTGCGAAAACGACGAAACAGCATTGCAACAGACACAACTTCTGTCGCAATCAACATCGACCATTTCATTAATCAAACTGCACCAGTTCTCCGATCTGCTTCTTGCAAATTTAATCAGCACTCACGTCATCTCAATAGCATATACCTCGTTTTCAGCAGCAAACACGTCTACAACCATTAAGAACAATCAGAATTTCTCAAACAGTCAACAGCAACCGGCGACAGTCTATCAGCGAGCGGAAATTTCAGCCTCTTTATCGTTTGCTCCATTTAACTTCAGGCCACAGACACACAAACACGTCGCAGCCTACACTGCTCCAATTTAGTTTTTAACAATAACCTAGATAGCGCGACTATCGAAGATCAAACATGATAAGTACCACTGCGATCCTATGAAATTTAACAAGTGGTACGTTTCATTCAAAGCTACTGTTCACAATCAACCAATCTCCTAGGCCGAACAACATCACGCTTGCGAACATGAGCAACAGGCCGCTCTCATTAAGCCATCGCCGGCTACGCATGCAGCATCGCTCTGTATCCAATTTCAAGTAAAGAACTCAAATTGAGACTTGGAAGACCAGACATAATTTTCAGTAACTACATCAAACTACTACAGCAACTCCACATGCCTTCGACACAATCGATTATTGAATTTTCATTTTTCATGTGGAAACGTTTCAGACACTTAAGTTTGCGAATGACATAATCTCCATTATTTACGTGCAGATTGCAGCCAACTTTTTTCACCACTTTTAGCAACAACAGTGGACTTATCACATCATCAAAAACAGCATTCAGTAGCACAGCCTCATTAATTTCAGTCTTTGACTCCGACAATTTGCCTTAGCGGGTGACTTTCTACCACATGATAACTTCATTTCCTCATCTAGCCAGCTCCAACCTTCTTTATCTAATCAACATAGAAACGGTGAAAGCCAGAACAACAACACACGCGGCAGTAAGCCCAAAATTTTGCAACGAAAAACTTTCGGAAAACACAAAGAAGACAAAAAAAAACAAAAAGAAGACAAAAACGAAAAAAAAAAGATCCATTGTCTTAAAATCACACTGTCCTAAAATCAAAGATTTGACAATTTAGTATAAACGAAAGCGTATTTGCGCAAGAAACTTTTGTCTAAATTCTCTTGAATAACACATGTTTTAGACTGCATTTTGAAACGAACATGAATCACTTGTAACAGTTAGCGTTATAGCAGTAATCATCTCCCGGATATCCTGAGCAGCTTTCGTATGTTTTCGTTGCCATAAACGCTTCTTATCTTCATTAATACTCTTTGTACCTGTTAACATTCAAAACAATATCAATTTTCTTGGCTCAAATTTTGTCCATGCTACGAAGCAAGGACAATTGTTTGATACAATCGACATCCAATTCTCCTCAGATACACGAAAGCCTCGAAACTGAAGAATTCTTTGTTGATAGATTTCATGATTCGATGCAGATCAACACACGAGCAGTTGATTAGACTAACTACACATTTCTAAACCTGAGCGAAAAATTTCTTGTCAAAGATGCTTCCATGCTTGACAAACAAAATAAAAAAAACCAGCCCAACAAACTCAGCAGCATCTGTAGCACTTACAATTATCCATACGACATCAACTTTCCAGATTTCGACAACAACTAGATTTCAATTCTCATTGGAATTTATAACATTGATCTTGCTACATCTCAAGCAACAATTAGATAACATCAAACGATCCATGTGCATTTTCTACTCCTCTTGTGTGGAGAATGGTGATCTAACAACCGACAGACTGGGCAGTTCAGTGTTCAGAGCCTACTCCTCTCATATCAACGACATCAACGAAGACGTAGACCCCTTCAATTACACAGAAAGATGGTACAATATGGAACTTCTGTGCAAACCGAAGGCCTGCCTCCCAACAATTTGCTGCTGCTCATCAATTGAAGCAGAGGAAAACCCGCCTTCTCAACGATCCTGAAAAGCTTGCAATGTACCAGGACACAATCACAAGCGACTGGAACAGGAAATGTTTTCTCAAAGTTTTCTCAATGTTCTCTCAATTTCTATCGATGAATTTCCCTCAACAGGATACCACCAGAGTAAACCCGAAAAAAATCCAAAAACTAAATAAAACAACCCAAAAATGCCTGAAAAAATACCGGAAAAAAACATGTCATAAAAATGCAGAGTTTCGAACGCGAAATCAAAATTCAATGAAAAATTTTTTGATGACATGCCCCTAACTGTCTCGGACCTCCTAATCAATTTAGTTGTTGTTATCTTTGTTTTCGAGAACGGAAATATCCCATCAAAGTAGAAATACAAATATGTACATGCAAGTTTCCGTCCAACCCGAAGACCGAAAACTTCTCCGAATGATCTGGGAAACAATTCAACCACATTTTCATTACTATAATTGTTTTGTTTTTTGTTTCCTTCTTCAAATTTGTGGTGACAATAACAAAAACGAACACCCCTACATCAAGCAATTCATCAACAGCAACACCGCATTATATTTTACGTCGAACTTACAGAACTCACAGACAGGAGCTACATTGTGAAATGACAGTATCATTTCCTCTGATTCACTAGTTTTTCAGGCGAATAAACTTGTAGATGTGAAAAAGAATAGGTCAAACCAGCGCAATCTTCTGCTTAAATCTTGCTCTATATTCGACTCTTTTGCCCTTGTGCCCATGTTAACGTTTGACTAAAATTTGCACAGCAAAAACATTTGGAGAAAAGGGCTAAATTACCGAAGTTGACCCGTTGAATTACTTTTTCAGAATTCTTCAAACAAAAGCAGTGGCTTGTTCAATGAATCAGGTTTTCATCTTGAGCCAGAAGATGCTAGGTCAAAACCGACGTTTAAAACAAACTTC
>NC_087062.1:26114332-26116832 GCF_963678635.1 Symsagittifera roscoffensis | reverse complement strand
TCTTGTTGTTGCTGTTGTTGTTGTTTTCACTGTTGATGTTGCTGATGTGGTTTTTCTTGTTGTTGTTGTTGTTGTTGTTGTTGTTGTTGTTGTTGTTGTTGTTGTTGTTGTCGCTGTTTTTGCTGATTTGTTTTTGGGTTTTGTTGTTTTTTGTTTTTGTTTTTGCTGTATTTTTTGGTTTTTGTTAGTTCGATTAATTTTTCTTGTTATGGTTGTTGTTGTTGTGATTCTTTTTTTTTTGATCTCGTTGTTTTTGCTTTGTTGTTAGTCTTGTTGTTGTTGTTGTTGTTGTTGTTGTTAATGCGGCTGTTGCTGTTGTTGTTGTTGTTGTTGTTGTTGTTGTTGTTGTTGTTGTTGTTGTTAATGTTTTTTTTTTGTTGCTGTTGTTGTTGTAGTTGCTCTTTTGGCAGTAATTGTTGGTTTGCTTGTTGTTGTTGTTGATGTTACTGTTGCTGTTGCTGTTGTGGTTTTTCTTGACGTTGTTGTGATTGTTTTTTGTTGTTTTGTTAATGTTGTTGATGTGGTTGACTTTGTGGTAGTTGTTGTTGTCGTTGTTTTTTTTGTATGTTTGTTTTTGTTGCTTTTCAAATAATTCTTGTTGTTATGGTTGTTGTTGATGTGATTCATTTTGTTTTTGTTGATCTCGTTGTTTTTGCGTTGTTGTGAGTACTGTTATTAGTGTTGTTGTTGCTGTTGTTTTTTGTTGCTGTTTTTGTTATTCTTGTTGTTGTTGTTGTTTTTGTTGTGGTTGTTGTTTTTGTTGTTGTTGTTGTTGTTGTTGTTGTTGTTGTTGTTGTTGTTGTTGTTGTTAATGCTGTTGTTGCTGTTGTTGTTGTTGTTGTTGTTGTTGTTGTTGTTGTTGCTGTTGTTGTTGTTGTTGTTATTGTTGTTTTCGTTGTTTTTTTTTATTGTTGTTGTTGTTGATTCTGTTGTTGCTGTTGTTGTTGTTGTTTTTGTTGTTGTTGTTGCTGTTGTTGTTGTTGTAGTTGTTGCTCTTTTCGCACTATTTGTTGATTTTCTTGTTGTTGTTGTTGTTGTTGTTGCCACTGTTGCTTATGCTCTTGTGGTTTTTTTTGTGGTTGTTGTTGTTGTTGTCGTTGTTTTTGCTGATTCGTTTTTCGTTTGTTTTTTTTTTGTTTTTGCTGTATTTTTGGTTGTGTTGTTTTTCAAGTAATTTTTCTTTTAATGGTCGTTGTTGATTTGATTGTTTTTTGTTGATCAAGTTGAGTTTGCGTTGTTGTAAGTATAGTTGTTAGTGTTTTTCTTGCTGTTGTTGTTGTTTTTGTTATTATTGTTGTTGTTGTTGTTGTTGTTGTTGTTATTGTTGCTATCTGAGTATTTGCTGTCTTGTTGTTGCAGCTGCTGTTGTTTTTGTTGTTGGTGTTGCTTGGTTGTAGTTGATTTTGTTGTTATTATTTTTGTTGTTTTTGTTGTTTGATCGATGTTGTGAACGTTGTTGTGTTTGGGTTGATTTTGTTATTATGGTTGTTGCTGTTGTTTTGGATGATATTAGTTTTGTTTTGTTGTTTATAATAGTGTTGTTGTTCTGTTGTTGTTTTTTTTGTCGTTGTTGTTGTTTTTGATTAAGTGGTAACTGTTGTTGTTGTTGTTGCCCCATTTTTTGATGTTTTGCTGCTTTTTTTGTTCTTGTTGTTTGGTCGCAAAGTATTTTGCTGTTGTTTTGCTGATTATGTTGTTTTTGTGGTTTTTGTTGTTGTTGTTTGTTGTCCTTGCTGTTGTTGTAGTTTTTGTTGTTGTTGCTCTAGCAGCTGTTGTTATTTATATTGTTGATGTTAAGGTTGTAGTTTTTGTTGTTGTTGTGGTTGATGCTGTTGTTGCTGTTGTTGTTGTTGTTGTTGTTGTTGTTGTTGTTGTTGTTGTTGTTGTTGTTGTTGTTGCTGTTGCTGTTGCTGTTGCTGTTGGTGTTGTTGTTGTTGTTGTTGCTGTTGTTGTTGTTGTTGTTGTTGTTGTTGTGGTTGTTGTTGCTGTTAGTGTTGTTGTTGTTGTTGTTGTTGTTGTTGTTGTTGTTGTTGTTGTTGTTGTTGTTGATGTCGTTGTTACTGTTGTTGTTGTTGTTGTTGTTGTTGTTGTTGTTGTTGTTGTTGTTGTTGTTGTTGTTGTTGTGGTTGTTGTGACTGTTTAATTGATTGCTGTTGATTTCGATGGTTATATTTTTAATTTTGATTGTTGTTGTGGTTGATGCTGTTGTTGTTGCTGCTGTTGTTGTTGCTGTTGTTGTTGTTGTTGTTGTTGTTGTTGTTGTTGCTGTTATTTTTGTTGTTGCTGTTGTTGTTAATGCTGTTGTTGCTGTTGCTGTTGTTGTTGTTGTTGTTGTTGTTGTTGTTGTTGTTATTTTTGTTGTTGTTGTTGTTGTTGTTGTTGTTGTTGTTGTTGTTGTTGTTGTTGTGGTTGTTGTTGTGAATTTTGTTTTTGTTGTTGTTATTTTTGTTGTTGTTGTTGATGTTGTGATGCTGTTGTTGCTGTTGTTGTTGTTGTTGTT
>NC_087062.1:26103153-26114132 GCF_963678635.1 Symsagittifera roscoffensis | reverse complement strand
AAAACAGTTAACAGAATTAGTCTGGTTTTTTCGGATTTTGAATTTATTGAAAACATTTTATTGAAATCTTGTTGCTTTTGTTGTTGTGGTTGTTGTTTTTGTTGATGTGGTTGTTGTTTTTATTGTTTTTTTTTGGTTGCTGTTTGTTGTTTTTGTTGTTGTGTTAGTTGTAGTTGTTGTTGATGCTGTTGTTCTCGCTGTTAGTGTTGTTGTTGGTATTGTTGGTATTGTTGCTGTTGCTGTTGCTGTTGCTATTGCTGTTGTTGTGTTGTTGTTGTGGTTGTTGCTTTTTAATTGGTTGTTGTTTTAGTTAATTCCTCCAAACTTGTGCAATCTTCGCTCTTCAAACTTGTGGTGACAACAACAAAAACAAACACCCCTGAAATCAGCATATCATCGAGAGCAACTTCTATCTGTACGTTTTCTACCAGTCAACCAACAATGTGGAAATAGCAATATAATTGATCACTGATCTACAAATGTACACGCAACATGAAGTTTCAACTGAAAAAATAGATTATTACGAACCCTGTTATTTTAAGTGCAACATCTCATTATCACGCTATCTTATCTTACGACGAACTCACATAATCAGCACGGAAAACTTACATTGAGAAATGAAAGGAACTTTTCCTGTGACTCACTTGTTTTTAAGCCGAAGAAACTTCAAGATCTGAAAAACAATTAGCCATCCCAACTTAACCTTCTGCATACATCTTTCTCTTACCGTTTGCCCAGAAGTGCTACTGCAAAAATATAGGGAGAAAAGGACTATAAATAACTAAATTGATCCGCGGAGTTCTTTTTTCAGAATTCAACAATAGCAGTGGCTGGTTCAAGGAATCATGTTTCCTTCTTCAGCGAGAAGATGCTTGGCCATAACCGATCTTTGAAATTACCTCCCCCTTCAACAACATGGTTGCAGTTGCAGTGATATTGGAAATTACTTGCCGGCATCACTCATGCTATGAGACAGCTTTCCAAGATCCCTTCATAAGCAGCGCCTACACCAAAAAGGTAATTTTTTGAACTGGAACAGCCCTCGCTGTTGAGTACGTTTTTTCTAATTTTAGCGGCACGTTTTAGAAATTCAACCCGCAAAAATTCAATCGATCAATATGCACCTCAAACCCCTCATCAGAAGCTTCATTACGATTTGTTTCAATTTCCACCCTCAGCAATCTCATCGCCAAAAAAATAATAGATAACATCAAGATATAGTCTTAAACGCATTCTACGACAATTTAGCAAGAAAACCAAAGGCAAACTGAAGCTGAAAGTACCTGATTGGTAATTTTTGGAGTTTTTGTATTGATGCGCAACGACAAGGGTAATTTCAAAAACATACTTATGGCAAAGAAAACTAAACCTCATTGTAATGTCTTCAAAAATTATAATTTTAACAATTACGTCAGTTTTTCTAAAATTTGAAGTGAACACAATTGCTTTTTAGTTTGAACCACGCTTAAAACGTTGCTCATTAGTTTTGGGTGGGTAGTTTTCGAAAGAAGTCAAAATGTTTCAAAAAGCCGTAGGAAAAAATTGAAAACCCCGACTTTCCCGAGAGTCATAATTTTTTGTGTACGGACAATCGGAGGTAACGAATTTTACAGTGGAGTTTTTGACAACTCGTTCATCTTATTGAAACCATTATCTCAGAATCGGGAGGGTTTTTCTTGAGGAAAGTCAATAAGTTTCAAAAAAAAAAAAAAAAAACGAATTTTGCGAGGGTCTTAACTTTTTGTGTGAATCAGTTCGGGCCTTACCGCTAATGCAGCAGAGCTTGCGCTAACCAATTTTGCCTATTGGAACCAAAATCTCAAATTTGGGAGGAAAATTTGTGATAAAGTAAGAACCTTTGAAAAAACGGTCAAACATTAAAAGTTTGACTTTTTGGATGGTCATAATTTTTTCTGAAAAAAAAATTCATCTTATCGTTAAAACAGCGGAGCTTCTCACAACCCGTTCTATTCATTGACACCAAGACCTGAGATTTGGGAGTATAGTTTTGTAGAAAAATCGAAAACCTTTGAAAAACTGTCAAAAATCGCGTTTTGACTTTTCTGGGGGTCACAATTTTTTGTTTGAAAAGTTTTAAGCCTAGCGCTAATGCCGGGGAATTGTCCGCAACCCGTTCGTTCGATTAAAAATCAAAACTCAGGTTTGAAAGGACAGTTTTTGAGAGAAGTCTGAATTTTCAAAAAGCGGTCAAAAAGCTGAAATTAGACTTTTCTGAGGGCCACAACTTGTGCAAAAATTTGGCGTGAGCGCTTATGCAGTGGAGCTTCCCACCACCTTCCGTTGAACCCAAAATCTTTGATTTGGTCCAGTAGTTTTATTGGAAAATGTAAGAAAATTCAATGTAATGTTGTTATTGGTCGTTGGTGTTGATGCTGTTATAGCTGATCTGTTTTCTGTTGTTGGTTTTGTTGATGATGATGAAGCTGCTGTTGCTGTTTTTGTTGTTAATGTTGTATTTGATGTTTCTATTTTTGTTTTTAAGGTTTCTGTGGCGGCTTTTGCTGTTGCTGGTATTGCTTTTCTTGTTGATTTTGTTGTTTTGTTAATGTTCTCGTTGTCGTTGTTGTTGTTGAAAATAATTTTTTTTGTTGCTTTTTTTGTTGCAGTTGTTTGTGTTGTTTTTGATGTGGTTGCCGTTGTTGTTGTTGTTGTTGTTGTTGTTGTTGTTGTTGTTGTTGTTGTTGTTGTTGTTGATGATGTGGTTGTTGTTTTTGTTTCTGTTTTTGTTGTAGTTATTGTTGTTGTAGTTATTGTTGTTGCTGCTGTTGTTGCTGCTGTTATTGGTCCTGTTGTTGATGGTGTTGGTGTTGTTGCTGTTGCTGTTGCTGCCGGTGTTGTTGTGTTTTTGTTGTTGTTGCTTTTACTTTTGTTGTTGCTTTTGGTAATTGCTCTCAAATTTGTGCGAGCTTCGCTCTTCAGACTTGTGGTGACAACAAAAAAAACACCTCTAAATTGAGCATGTCAAGGAGGAGAGCAACTTCTACATTGACAACCTCTACCAGTCAACCAGCAATGTGGAAGAAGCAAAACAAATGATGACTGATCTAAGAGGGTACTGGCAACAGGAAGTTTCAATTTGACTAAATGGATTACTACGAACCCTGATACTACAACTGCAACACCGCAGCATCACCGCATCATATCGTACGACGAACTAAAAAAAACTCTGCATGACAAGACCTACAATGGGAAATGAATGGACATCCTAAATTTACAGCCGAAGAAACTTCAAGATCTGAAAAAGCATAAGCAAATTTTTTTCTTCAGCCAGAAGATGCATGACCAAAAACTACATTCGAAACAACCTCCCTCTTGGAAAACGTGGAAAGCAACAATAAACATGGTTGCAATTGCAGTGATATCGCAAATTTCTTGCTCAAGCAGCAACACTCATTGAGTTTTTCAAAAGCCCTTCATTAGCAGCTTTTACATCACAAAGGAAGTTTTATCGAATTAGAACAGCCTTCGCTGCTCAGTAGCTTTTGTTTAATTGGAGCCGCCCTATTTAGAAAACCAACTCGCAAACATTCAATCGATCATTCAGCACCTCAAACCCCTCATCAGAAGCTCCAACACGATTTGGATCAATTTCCGCCGTCAGCAAATTCATCGCCAAAAATAATAAAATAAATTAATCAACATCATGATATAGTCTTAAACGCATTCGACAATAATTTAGCAAAAAAACTAGAGGCCAGCTGTAGCTGAAAAAATCTGTTTGATAAATTTTGAAATTGTTGTATTAATGCGGAACGACAGGGTAATTTCAAAAACATATCTATAGCAATGAAAACTAAATCACATTTCATTGCTTTCAAGATCTATAATTTCATCAATTAATTCAGTTTTTGTAAAACTTGAAGTGATTACAACAGCTTGTTAGGTTGAAATATGCT
This sequence comes from Symsagittifera roscoffensis, assembly GCF_963678635.1. Classification (NCBI taxonomy): domain Eukaryota; kingdom Metazoa; phylum Xenacoelomorpha; order Acoela; family Convolutidae; genus Symsagittifera; species Symsagittifera roscoffensis. Next base: position 26,110,215 of record NC_087062.1, on the reverse strand, counting down.
TAAGACGTTGCTTATCAGATTTGGGTGGGTAGTTTCCGAGAGAAGTCAAGAGTTTCCAAAAACCGTGAACAACCGAAATTTTGATTTTTCCGAGGGTCATATTTTTTTGTGCACGGAAAATTGGGCGTAACTGCTTATTCAGTGAAGCTTCCGTTTTTCACACTGAAAATCGTATCTCAGACTTGGGAGGGTAGTTTTTGAGAAAAGCGGCAGCAACAACAACAAGGGCAAATAAACCGAAAAACAACAACAGCATCAACAATTAACACAAAATCAACACTAACAACATTAACAACCACTGAAACTACAAGAGGCTAAATCTGGAAGTAACTGTTGGATATTTTTCGAAGTTTTTGTATTGATGCGGAAGGACAACGGTAATTTCAAAAACAAACATTTAGCAAAGAAAACTAAAAAACAACTTAATGACTTCAAAATCTGTTAACTTCATCATTTACATCAGTTTTGCAAAGTCATTACAAAAGCTTGTTATATTGAAACAATCTTAAAACGTTGCTCATTAGATTTGGAAGGGTAGTTTCTTGGGGAAGTCAAACAATAACAAAAAACCGAAAAAAAACTGAAATTTTGACTTTTGCGAGGGTCTTAGGTTTTTTTGGTGTACGGGAAATTGAATGTAACTGTTTTTACAGTGGGGCTTAAGTTCTTCACACTGAAACCAATATCTCAAAAGAGGGATGGTAGTTTTTGGGAAAAGTCGAAAAGATTCAAAAAACGGTCAAAAAATCGTTTTTTGCAAGGTTCATACTTTTTGTGCTGGTCATTTTGGGCTTAACCGCTGAGGCAGTTGAATTTCCCGCTACCCTTTCTACCCATTGAAAGCAAAACCTCAGATTTGGGAGGTTAGTTTCCGAGAAAAGCGTAAAAATTCAAAAAAAGGTAAAGTAAAAGAAATTCGACTTTATCGAGTGCCATAACTTTTTGTGTGAAAAAATTTTGGCGTAACCGTTTATAAAGGGGAGCTTTTCACAAACCGTCTTTTCGAAAGAAATTCAAATCTCAGATTTGGGAGGGTAGTTTTTGAGAAAAGTCTAAAACCTTTGAAAAAATTCGAAAAATTAAAAATTCGAGTTTTTAGGGTCATAAGTTTTTATGCAAACAAAATTCAGCGTAACCATTTATGCAACGGAGTTTCTCGCAACCCGACCCCGCCTTTCGATTGAAACTATAATCTCTGAACCTTGGGAGTGTAGTTTTTGAAGAAGGTCAAATTTTCAAAAACAGTGAAAAACCTAAATTTTGATTTTTCCGGGGGTCATAACTTTTTGTGCACAAAAAATTGGGCGTAACTGCTTAATCAGGGAGGCTTCCTTTTTTCATACTGAAATCAATATCTCAGAATCGGCAGGGTAGTTTTCGAGAAAAGCAGAAGCAACAACAGCAAGGGCAAGCAAACCGAAAAACAACAACAGTGTCAACAATTAACACAAAATCAACACTAACAACATTAACAACCACTGAAACTACAAGAGGCTAAATCTGGAAGTAACTGTTGGATATTTTTCGAAGTTTTTGTATTGATGCGGAAGGACAACGGTAATTGCAAAAACAAACATTTGGCAAAGAAAACCAAAAAACAATCTAATGACTTCAAAATCAAAATCTGTTAACTTCATCGTTTACATCAGTTTTGCAAAGTCATTACAAGAGCTTGTTATATTGAAATTATCCTAAAACTCTGCTCATTAGATATGGAAGGGTAGTTTCAGAGGGAAGTCAAACAATAACAAAAAACCAAAAAAAAAATTAAATTTTTGACTTCTGCGAGGTTCTTATTTTTTTTTGGTGTATGGGAAATTGGGGGTAACTGCCTAAACAGTGGAGCTTACGTTCTTCACATTGAAACCAATATCTTAGAAGAGGGATGGTAGTTTTTGGGAAAAGTCGAAAAGTTTCAAAAAACGGTCAAAAAATTGTTTTTTGCAAGGTTCATACTTTTTGTGCTGGTCATTTTGGGCTTAACCGCTGATGCAGTTGAATTCCCCGCTACCCTTTCTACCCATTGAAAGCAAAACCTCAGATTTGGGAGGGTAGTTTTCCAGAAAAGTGTAAAAATTCAAAAAAAGGTAAAGTAAAAGAAATTCGACATTTTTGAGCGCCATAACTTTTGTGTTAAAAAAATTTGGGCGTAACCGCTTATGAAGGTGAGTTTTTCACAACCCGTCTTTTCGATAGAAATTCAAATCTCTGATTAGGGAGGGTAGTTTTTGAGAAAAAAATCAAAAATTTAAATTTTCGAATTTTTAGGATCATAAGTTTTTGTGTAAACAAATTTCAGCGTAACCATCAAACGGAGTTTCTCGCAACCCGACCCCGCCTTTCGATTGAAGCTAAAGTTTGTAGTTTGGGAGTGTAGTTTTTGAAGAAGGTAACATTTTCAAAAAACGGTCAAAAAAAGCGAAAAATCGACTGTTCTGAGGGCCACAAATTTCTGTGTAAAAAATTGGCGTTGTCGCTTATGCAGGGGAGCTTCCCACAAAAAGTTTCATCCGTTGAACCCAAAATCTTAAATTTGGACGAGCAGTCTCTGAGAAAAAATTTTAAAAAACTTGGTTCAAAATCACCCCACACATTTTTCGAAGGCTTTAGAAAGTGGGGTACGGAAAAGGAGACTTAGGGAGTATGCAGGCCAACTGGGAGTGGCCAGATTTCCAATTGGTTTCATTTTTTGAAAATCAGCTGATTAGTTTTTGAGAAGACTCTAAAAAAAAGCCTCCAAAGCGTCTAAAAAAAAGCCGAACCCATTAGCAGTTTCATAATACTGTTTTTATCAAATTGGAAATTTCATCAAATTACCGAGCAGTTTGGCTCACCATACAACAAGTTCTCATCTCTAATGACTACTCCCAACCCGAGAATAACCGCAAGAGATTCCAAGCAGACTATTGAATTATCTTAGCCAGATATCAAATATAACAAAAGTACAACAGTTGTTATGAGGAACGCCGCCAGCTCGCATATGGACTCAAAGTTGAAGTTTATCCTCTATCGTAATGTTGGTATCGAATATATAAATTTCTGCTTGATTCAAACAGGCATCACGGGAATGATTGATTTTTTTATTTCAATTTAGTTTTTTTGAGACGTTTTAGAAAATTTTTTTTTTCAAATTTTTAGTTTGTCTAAAAAACTATTTCACCGATTTCCAGAAATGATTCAATTGAAACTCCGCCCATTCCCTGTGTGCCTGCTCTTCCTACAGTGGGGTAAGATTAAAAGTGTATGGCAGGGACTTTTTGAAAGAAGTTTTTGGATTTTTTACTTATTCTCGATAACTACCCTCGCAAATCTGAGCTTTTGGTTCGAACGGGTATAACAGGTTGTGAGAAGCTCTCCTGCATAATCGGCTACGCCAAATTTTTTTTCACACAAAACTGTGGTCCTCAGTGAAGTGAAGTTTTTGGTTTTTTCCCGTATTTTGAAACTTATTGAACTTTCTAGAAAACTATTATCCAAAATGTGAGAATTTGGTTTCAACCAAAAAAACGAGTTCGGTTGTGAGAAACTCCGTTGCATAAGCGGTTACGCTGAAATTTTTTTAAACAAAAAACATTGAACCTAAAAAGCCGATCTTTTAATTTTGTTGATCATTTTTTGAAATTTTTAGACTTTTCTCCAAATCTACCCTCCCAAATCTGAGATTTTAATTCAAACGAATTGACGGGTTGTGAAAAGCACCCCTTCATAAACGGTTAGGGCCCTCGAAAAAGTGGAAATTCTTTTTCTTACATTTTTTGAAAACTTAAACTTCTCTCGAAACCTACCCTTCAAAACCTAATGAGGAACGTTTTAAGATTATTTCAACCGAACAAGCTCTTGTAATCACTTCAAAACTTACAAAAACTGATGTAACTGATGAAATTTAAGGTTTTGAAGTCAGTAAATTGTTATTTAGTTTTGTTTGCTAAAGGAATTACCCTTGTTCTTCCGCATCAATACAAAAATTTCGAAAAATATCCAATAGTTATTTGTCTGGCCTCTAGTAGTTGTAGCTGTTGTCATTGATGTTAGTGCTGTTGTTCTGCTTCTTGTTCTTACTGTTGTTGTTTTTGGATTTCTTGCCCTTGTTGTTGTTGCTGGTATTGTTGTTGTCGTTGTCGTTGTTGTTGTTGTTGTTGTTGTTGTTGTTGTTGTTGTTGTTGTTGTTGTTGTTGTTGTTGTTGTTGTTGGTGGTGGTGGTGGTGGTGGTGGTGGTGGTGGTGGTGGTGTTGGTAATGTTGTTATTGTTGTTTCGGTTATTTTGTTATTGATGTTGTTGATGTTGTTGTTGCTGTTGCTGCTGCTGTTGTTGTTTGTGGTTATGCCGAAGGGAGCAAATAAAGGCATCTCTTCGCCAGCATCGTAGTTCCGTGTCGATCTTGAGATAGGATGGCTATTCCCACGTCAGTTGTGCCAAAAAAATTTTGTCTTGCTGCTAAAATTCCGGGACATTCCAGTAACCAGTGTTCAAGCGTTCCGTGTTCAAGGGAGGTTCTTTGAAGGATCGTTCAATTGTAGAAATCGCACTTTTCAGAGTGATTGGTTTGGATTCGTCTGTGAGATTACATGCTCCGCTGGCTGCTCTGTCGGCCAGCTCATTACATGGGATACCCATGTGGCCTGGAATCCATTGGATCTTGATCGAGCGCCTGAGGGAGTCCAAAGTGAGGCTGAGATCAGACGTCTCAGGTCCGTCGCCTTCGAGAGCAGTGGCTAGGGACTGGCTGTCAGTGCAGATCATGATGACGGTGTCGGAGTCGCAGTTGGAGTCTTCTATCCAGTTCAGAGCTGCTCCAAAAGCTTCTCTTTCTTCCTCAAAAGACGAGGTGATAGCCCTGCCTTTGATGCTGGCGCTATGCAATTCTTCGGCTGCAGGGCTCCCTCTCGTGGCGACAAGCCCTGCACCTCCGTTCCTGATACCTTCGGCTGCCGAGCCGTCCGTATAGATGACCATGTCAGCACCAGATTTGCTGGTGATGCTGATCGCTTCATCTTTCGCGTCGTCACTTCTGTTTTTTCCTGCTAGGGTGGTGGAGACACTCCAGCGTCTGTCGTAGCAGTTCCAAGGTGGTTCCTTGATCTGTGGAAGGGGGAGCCTCGTCTTTAGGTCGGTGGGGAGTTGCTCTTCAAGTCTTTTGCTCTTCTCCCTCCAGCTGTCTCTGCACAGTCTGTGGGAGGTGTTGCCTTCGAGAGCGATGCGCCGGGGGTGCTGTGGGGGAAGCTTGTACGCTTTCTCTCTCGAACTGTTGTGCTGTTGCTGCTGTTGCTGCTGCAGCTGTTATTGTCATTGTAGTTGTTTTGTTTTTGTTGTTGTTGTTATTGATTTTTTTTTATTGCTGTGGTTCTTGTTGTTGGTTTTTCTTGTTGTTGTTGTTGTTGTTATTAAAATTATTGAAATTGTGGTTGTTGTTGTTGTTGTTGTTGTTGTTTTTTTGCCGGTTCTGTAATCTTGTTTCTGTTTTTTTTATGTTGTTTTTGTTGTTGCCGCTGTTTTTCTTGTTGCTGATGTTGTTGTTGTTGTTGTTGTTGTTGTTGTTGTTGTTGTTGTTGTTAATGTTGTTGTTGTTGCTGTTGTTTTGGATGTTTATTGTTTTGACTTAGTAAATGTTGGTTTTGTTGTTGTGGTTGGTGTTGTTGTTGTTGTTTTGATTTTACTGTTGTTGTCTTCATTATTGTTGTTGATCTTGTCGTTGCTGCTTTTGTTGTTGTTGTTAATGTTGATGTTGCTGTTGTTTTTGTTGTTGCTGATGTTGTTGTTGTTGTTGTTGTGGTTTTTGATGTTACATTTTTTTGTTTTTGTTTTTCTTTTCTGTTTTTATTTTTGATTTTTAGTGTTCTAAAACGAATTGTTGTTGTCGTTGTTGGTGTTAATGTTGTTAGTGTGGTTGTTGTTGTTGTTGTTGTAGTTGTTGTTGTTGTTGTTGTTGTTGTTGTTGTTGTTGTTGTTGCTGTTGATGTTGTTGTTGTTGTTGTTTTTGTTATCGTCGTTTTTTGTCAATGTTAGTGTTGTTGGTGTTGCAGCTGCTTTTGATTTTTGTTTTGTGTTGCTCTTGTTAATGTGGTGCTGTTGTTTTTGTCTTTGTTCATGTTGTTGTTTTAGATGTTTATTGTTTTGACTTATTGAATTTTGGTTTTGTCGTTGTTGTTGTGGCTTTTGATTTTTTGTTGTTAATATGTTGCTGTTTCGATATTACTTTTCTTGTCTTTATTATTGTTGTTGTTGTTGCCGTTGCTGCTTTTGTTGTTGTGGTTAATGTTGTTGTTGCTAGTGTTGCTGTTCTTAGTGTTGTTCTTATTCTTGTTGTTGAGTTGTTGTTGTTGTTGTTGTTGTTGTTGTTGTTGTTGTTGTTGTTGTTGTTGTTGATGTTGTGTTATTGTTGTTGTTGTTGTTGTTGTTGTTGTTGTTGTTGTTGTTGTTGTTGTTGTTGTTGTTGTTGTTGCTGTTGTTGTTGTTGTTGTTTATAATTTTTGCTTTATGAATGTCGGTTTTTTTGTTTATGTTGCTGTTTTTGGTGTTAGTGTTTTTTGCTTTTGTTTTTTATTGTTCTAGTAAGACCTGTTGTTGTCGTTGTTGTTGTTGCTGATGTTGTTGTTGCTGCTCGGCAGCTTTTGTTGTTTTTTGTAGTTAAAGTTTTTGTTAATGTGGTTGTCCGGGTCAATTTTAGTGTTGTTGTTGTTGTTGTTGTTGTTGTTGTTGTTGTTGTTGTTGTTGTTGTTGTTGTTTTTATGTTGTTGTTGTTTTTGTTGCTGTTTTTGCTGTTGTTGTTGATGTTATTAGTGTGGTTGCTGTGGATGTTTTTGTTGTGATTGTTTAATTAGTTTTTGTTGATATTTCGTTGTTTTGTTAGTGTTAAAAATGTTCAAACTGTGGTTGATGTGGTTGTTGTTTTTACTGGTTTTGTCTTTTCGTTTTGGTCTGTTTTAGTTTTTTGTACTTTTTTGTTGTTTTCTTTGTTGTCGCTGTTTTTTTTTGTTGTTATTGTTGTTGCTGTTGTTTTTGATTTTTTTGTTTTTTGTTTTTGTTTTTTCTTCTATTTTTTGTTTTTGTTTTAAATTTTTTGT